>NW_028283751.1:0-284768 GCF_059441095.1 Idiotropiscis lumnitzeri | reverse complement strand
CACCGTAATAGCCACGCCCTTCGAAGGAAAGTCACAAAAATAGGGATAGAGTAAGATCAATGTCTTGAGTCTTTTCTAGCCAATTTTCAATCAGATTCGTTAAAAGGGCACCGTGCAGTACGTCAAAATGTAAAAAATGATATTGATTGGCGCAAGGTGTATAACTGAATATAAACATATAGATGTCTTCAGGTACAGACTCTTTATGTACATGTGAAGTTTTGGATTTTTAGCAGCATGTGCAGGAGAGTTATTAAGCATTTTGTCCATTGCGGCGAAGGAAATCTTAAGTGAAAACTTTGATGCCCCGCCCCCGTCATATAGTATTTCGGAAACAAAAAATTTTAGCCCCAGTGTTTGTGCCAGGTCTTCAGATGCTACAGACAGAATTTTAAGGCAATCAGATGAAGCCTTTAGGATCAGGGTGCAAAAGAATGACCCCTGTAAACATGCAAAAAAGGGCAAAAGTCGGACTTTCAAAAATTCATAACTCACTTCCTGTTCATATTAGACGTTAAAATATCAAATTTTTCGCCATGCCCGATGAGACTGCCAAGTTTGGTGAGTTTTTGTGCATGTTTCGGGGGTCAAAAATGCGATCGAACAATCGGAAAAATAATAATAATAATTTCTACAAAAACAATAGGGGCTTCGCAGCGGTCGCTGCTCAGGCCCTAATAATAATAATAATAATAATAATAAAAGTAATAATATTTTCTACAAAAACAATAGGGACCTCGCCGCGGTCGCTGCTCGGGCCCCAATAATAATTTCTACACAAAGTCCATTGTGGTGACCCGCCCCCTTTTAAGTAAATTCAAAATGGCCGACTTCCTGTAAAACCTAGCTCATTGCTCCAAGAGACTTTTTTGTAGGTCTTGGTCTTATACATACAGTGAACCCTCGCTACTTCGCGGTTCACCTTTCGCAGGTTCAGTGCTTCGCGGGTCTAAAAAATATTCGGGGGCATTGTAGTTTCGCCGAGCGGCACGACGGGGCGCTGGAGCGGTTAGACGGCCGGCGTGCGCCGAAGAAGAGCGTGGGCGAAGACGAGAGTGGACGAAGAAGAGCACGTTCCCCCGGACACGATCGGTGGCGACGTTTCGCGCGGTTCGGACCGTACCAGAGCTCCGGCCAGCGTGCGTGGCAGTTAAGCCGTAGAGGAGCACCTTCCCCGGGCACGGGCGGTGCCAAGCGGCCCCTAAGTTTAACCGAATGGAAGCTCCGGAGGAGGAGGGCATGCTCGCGTCACAGTAAGCCGAAGAGGAGCACCTTCCCCGGGCACGGGCGGTTCCAAGCGGCCCCTAAGTTTAACCGAATGGAAGCTCCGGAGGAGGAGGGCATGCTCGCGTCACAGTAAGCCGAAGAGGAGCACCTTCCCCGGGCACGGGCGGTGCCAAGCGGCCCCTAAGTTTAACCGAATGGAAGCTCCGGACGGAGGAGGACGGGCGTGTGTCACAGTTAAGCCAAATTGGAGCACCTCTTCTGCCCGGGCACGAGCGGAGCGCGAGGCTGTCAGTTATGAATGAATAAATGAATAAATAAATAAAGAATGCCACCTTTCATTTCACAGGGCACACCGGACGGCGTACCAGCAGGTAAAAGTCGGAGTAATTAAATAAATACAAAAAGAATGGCTGGGGAATAAAAAAATAATACGTTTTAATAATAATTTGGTTTTTTTGTTATAACATGAATTTCACTCTCTCTCTCCCCGTATATATATATATATATATATATATATATTTATATATTTATTATATATATTGTATATTTTTTTTAAGCATTTTTGAAGGTGCGCCGCTACTTCGCGGATTTTCAGTTTTCGCGGGTGGTCTCGGTCCCCATTAACCGCGATAACCGAGGGTTCACTGTACTCCATAAAATTTACAAAAAGCGAGGTGAAACACTCAACCAGAGCTGCTTTTTTTTAACATTTCTCGAGGGCCATGGCGAGCCATTTCAAAAAAGCTGCACAACTAACGTATAAAATATTGATAAATTTGCTCGGCCTGATGTGTGTGTAAAGTTTTACGAGTTGTCGTTCATATTTAGAACCTCATAATCAGCTTTATTTTATTGCAGAACAGTGCAATGCCACTCCCACAACTTTTCACGAAAAATCACGAATTTCGTATTGTGACATCCTCATGGCCGAAACAGTCATCCGAGCATATATGAGGGCGACCTTGTTGAGTTGCACGGAGAAAAACATCCAAGAAAATAACTTGTATTAGCTTTTACCAGTTGGTGGCGCTACTACTACGATGTAAAATAAGTTGGTAGATGTCTTCAGGGCTGAAGTATCCTCAAATGTGTACAACTTCGAGAAGATAGGATCATCTGAGTCATGTTGCCGGAGCTTTTGTTGCCACAGAGTACAATCGGACTTTTCAGCACCTTAATAGCCACGCCTTTTGCCAAAACGTCACAAAATTCGGCAGAGAGTAAGATCATTGTCTTGAGTCTTTTCTGACTAATTTTCAGTCGGATTCGTCAAAAGGGCACCGTGCAGTACGTGAAAATTAAAATAAAAACAAATTTTTGATTCCACTTGGCGGCACTGTGTGTATAACAAAATAATAACATTAAGATGTCTTCAGGTCGGGACGTTTTATTTACAGGTGAAGGTTTGGATTTTTAGGAGCATGTGCAGGGGAGTTATTAAGCATTCATTTATTTGTATTAGGTTCATTTTGTCTTCTTATTATTGATATTTGACTGATCCATTAAAAGCAGACAATTATGTTTTAGGTTAATTTTTTACCTGACATGTTTCGGCGAGTCTTTCGCCTTCTTCAGAGTGTCGCATGATGGTGTCTTGAGACCCGTCTTTATCAGCTGATGTTCCATGAGGGTGTGACTTACCTGTCAAAAAAATGAAAAATCAGAGCAGTAAAAGAACAAGCACAACATGAACATTACAAATCAGCAATCACTGACCACTGCAAAAGGGAAAACCACATCATGGACCGGGAGAAGGGCAGGGTCATCCGCACCGAAGAGAACAAACAACAGCGCTGGATCAGAGAGGCCATTGAGATCTGCAAGCGAGGCATAAAAACCATGAACAGAGACAAGGGAGCCTTCATCCTCTCTACCACCTGGAGCAGCATTTTGGCGGAGTGAACGGACAGCGGGGGGCGTGACTTGCCTTCATTCTTGTGACAGGTAAGTCACGCCCTCATGGAACATCAGCTGATAAAGACGGGCCACAAGACACCATCATGTGACACTCTGAAGAAGGCGAAAGACTTTCGTATTGTGACATCCTCAAGGCCTAAACACTCATCCGAGCAAATGTAAGGTAGATTTTGTTAACCTGCCCGGAGAAAAAAATCAACGAAAATAATTTGTATTTGTTTTAACCAGTTGGTGGCGCTACCACTGCGATAAAAAATAAGTTGGCAGCCGTCTTCAGGGCCTGAATATCCTCAAATGTGAAAAATTTCGAGAAGATGGATCATCTGAATCATTTTGCAGGAACTTTTGTTGCCACGGAGAATAATCAGACTCTGCGGCACCGTAATAGCCACGCCCTTCGAAGGAAAGTCACAAAAATAGGGATAGAGTAAGATGAATGTCTTCAGTCTTTTCTAGCCAATTTTCAATCAGATTCGTGAAAAGGGCACCGTGCAGTACGTCAAAATGTAAAAAATTATATTGATTGGCGCAAGGTGTATAACTGAATATAAACATATAGATGTCTTCAGGTACAGACTCTTTATGTACATGTGAAGTTTTGGATTTTTAGCAGCATGTGCAGGAGAGTTATTAAGCATTTTGTCCATTGCGGCGAAGGAAATCTTAAGTGAAAACTTTGATGCCCCGCCCCCGTCATATAGTATTTCGGAAACAAAAAATTTTAGCCCCAGTGTTTGTGCCAGGTCTTCAGATGCTACAGACAGAATTTTAAGGCAATCAGATGAAGCCTTTAGGATCAGGGTGCAAAAGAATGACCCCTGTAAACATGCAAAAAAGGGCAAAAGTCGGACTTTCAAAAATTCATAACTCACTTCCTGTTCATATTAGACGTTAAAATATCAAATTTTTCGCCATGCCCGATGAGACTGCCAAGTTTGGTGAGTTTTTGTGCATGTTTCGGGGGTCAAAAATGCGATCGAACAATCGGAAAAATAATAATAATAATAATTTCTACAAAAACAATAGGGACTTCGCAGCGGTCGCTGCTCAGGCCCTAATAATAATAATAATAATAATAATAAAAGTAATAATATTTTCTACAAAAACAATAGGGACCTCGCCGCGGTCGCTGCTCGGGCCCCAATAATAATTTCTACACAAAGTCCATTGTGGTGACCCGCCCCCTTTTAAGTAAATTCAAAATGGCCGACTTCCTGTAAAACCTAGCTCATTGCTCCAAGAGACTTTTTTGTAGGTCTTGGTCTTATACATACAGTGAACCCTCGCTACTTCGCGGTTCACCTTTCGCGGGTTCAGTGCTTCGCGGGTCTAAAAAATATTCGGGGGCATTGTAGTTTCGCCGAGCGGCACGACGGGGCGCTGGAGCGGTTAGACGGCCGGCGTGCGCCGAAGAAGAGCGTGGGCGAAGAGGAGAGTGGACGAAGAAGAGCACGTTCCCCCGGACACGATCGGTGGCGACGTTTCGCGCGGTTCGGACCGTACCAGAGCTCCGGCCAGCGTGCGTGGCAGTTAAGCCGTAGAGGAGCACCTTCCCCGGGCACGGGCGGTGCCAAGCGGCCCCTAAGTTTAACCGAATGGAAGCTCCGGAGGAGGAGGGCATGCTCGCGTCACAGTAAGCCGAAGAGGAGCACCTTCCCCGGGCACGGGCGGTTCCAAGCGGCCCCTAAGTTTAACCGAATGGAAGCTCCGGAGGAGGAGGGCATGCTCGCGTCACAGTAAGCCGAAGAGGAGCACCTTCCCCGGGCACGGGCGGTGCCAAGCGGCCCCTAAGTTTAACCGAATGGAAGCTCCGGGGGAGGAGGACGGGCGTGTGTCACAGTTAAGCCAAATTGGAGCACCTCTTCTGCCCGGGCACGAGCGGAGCGCGAGGCTGTCAGTTATGAATGAATAAATGAATAAATAAATAAAGAATGCCACCTTTCATTTCACAGGGCACACCGGACGGCGTACCAGCAGGTAAAAGTCGGAGTAATTAAATAAATACAAAAAGAATGGCTGGGGAATAAAAAAATAATACGTTTTAATAATAATTTGTTTTTTTTGTTATAACATGAATTTCACTCTCTCTCTCCCCGTATATATATATATATATATATATATATATATATATATATATATATATATATATATTTATATATTTATTATATATATTGTATATTTTTTTAAGCATTTTTGAAGGTGCGCCGCTACTTCGCGGATTTTCAGTTTTCGCGGATGGTCTCGGTCCCCATTAACCGCGATAACTGAGGGTTCACTGTACTCCATAAAATTTACAAAAAGCGAGGTGAAACACTCAACCAGAGCTGCTTTTTTTTAACATTTCTCGAGGGCCATGGCGAGCCATTTCAAAAAAGCTGCACAACTAACGTATAAAATATTGATAAATTTGCTCGGCCTGATGTGTGTGTAAAGTTTCACGAGTTGTCGTTCATATTTAGAACCTCATAATCAGCGTTGTTTTATTGCCGAACAGTGCAATGCCACTCCTACAACTTTTCACGAAAAATCACGAATTTCGTATTGTGACATCCTCATGGCCGAAACAGTCATCCGAGCATATATGAGGGCGACCTTGTTGAGTTGCACGGAGAAAAACATCCAAGAAAATAACTTGTATTAGCTTTTACCAGTTGGTGGCGCTACTACTACGATGTAAAATAAGTTGGTAGATGTCTTCTGGGCTGAAGTATCCTCAAATGTGTACAACTTCGAGAAGATAGGATCATCTGAGTCATGTTGCCGGAGCTTTTGTTGCCACAGAGTACAATCGGACTTTTCAGCACCTTAATAGCCACGCCTTTTGCCAAAACGTCACAAAATTCGGCAGAGAGTAAGATCATTGTCTTGAGTCTTTTCTGACTAATTTTCAGTCGGATTCGTCAAAAGGGCACCGTGCAGTACGTGAAAATTAAAATAAAAACAAATTTTTGATTCCACTTGGCGGCACTGTGTGTATAACAAAATAATAACATTAAGATGTCTTCAGGTCGGGACGTTTTATTTACAGGTGAAGGTTTGGATTTTTAGGAGCATGTGCAGGGGAGTTATTAAGCATTCATTTATTTGTATTAGGTTCATTTTGTCTTCTTATTATTGATATTTGACTGATTCATTAAAAGCAGACAATTATGTTTTAGGTTCATTTTTTACCTGACATGTTTCGGCGAGTCTTTCGCCTTCTTCAGAGTGTCGCATGATGGTGTCTTGAGACCCGTCTTTATCAGCTGATGTTCCATGAGGGTGTGACTTACCTGTCAAAAAAATGAAAAAATCAGAGCAGTAAAAGAACAAGCACAACATGAACATTACAAATCAGCAATCACTGACCACTGCAAAAGGGAAAACCACATCATGGACCGGGAGAAGGGCAGGGTCATCCGCACAGAAGAGAACAAACAACAGCGCTGGATCAGAGAGGCCATTGAGATCTGCAAGCGAGGCATAAAAACCATGAACAGAGACAAGGGAGCCTTCATCCTCTCTACCACCTGGACCAGCATCTTGGCGGAGTGAACGGACAGCGGGGGGCGTGACTTGCCTTCATTCTTGTGACAGGTAAGTCACGCCCTCATGGAACATCAGCTGATAAAGACGGGTCACAAGACAGCATCATGTGACACTCTGAAGAAGGCGAAAGACTTTTGTATTGTGACATGCTCAAGGCCTAAACACTCATCCGAGCAAATATAAGGTAGATTTTGTTCACCTGCCCGGAGAAAAACATCAACGAAAATAATTTGTATTTGTTTTAACCAGTTGGTGGCGCTACCACTGCGATCAAAAATAAGTTGGCAGCCGTCTTCAGGGCCTGAATATCCTCAAATGTGAAAGATTTCCAGAAGATGGATCATCTGAATCATTTTGCAGGAACTTTTGTTGCCACGGAGAATAATCAGACTCTGCGGCACCGTAATAGCCACGCCCTTTGAAGGAAAGTCATAAAAATAGGGATAGAGTAAGATCAATGTCTTGAGTCTTTTCTAGCCAATTTTCAATCGGATTCGTAAAAAGGGCACCATGCAGTACGTCAAAATGTAAAAAATGATATTGATTGGCGCAAGGTGTATAACTGAATATAAACATATAGATGACTTCAGGTACAGACTCTTTATGTACATGTGAAGTTTTGGATTTTTAGCAGCATGTGCAGGAGAGTTATTAAGCATTTTGTCCATTGCGGCGAAGGAAATCTTAAGTGAAAACTTTGAAGCCCCGCCCCCGTCATATAGTATTTCGGAAACAAAAAATTTTAGCCCCAGTGTTTGTCCCAGGTCTTCAGATGCTACAGACAGAATTTTAAGGCAATCAGATGAAGCCTTTAG
This sequence comes from Idiotropiscis lumnitzeri, assembly GCF_059441095.1. Taxonomy (NCBI): domain Eukaryota; kingdom Metazoa; phylum Chordata; class Actinopteri; order Syngnathiformes; family Syngnathidae; genus Idiotropiscis; species Idiotropiscis lumnitzeri. Next base: position 277,281 of record NW_028283751.1, on the reverse strand, counting down.
GATCAGGGTGCAAAAGAATGACCCCTGTAAACATGCAAAAAAGGGCAAAAGTCGGACTTTCAAAAATTCATAACTCACTTCCTGTTCATATTAGACGTTAAAATATCAAATTTTTCGCCATGCCCGATGAGACTGCCAAGTTTGGTGAGTTTTTGTGCATGTTTCGGGGGTCAAAAATGCGATCGAACAATCGGAAAAATAATAATAATAATAATTTCTACAAAAACAATAGGGACTTCGCAGCGGTCGCTGCTCAGGCCCTAATAATAATAATAATAATAATAATAAAAGTAATAATGTTTTCTACAAAAACAATAGGGACCTCGCCGCGGTCGCTGCTCGGGCCCCAATAATAATTTCTACACAAAGTCCATTGTGGTGACCCGCCCCCTTTTAAGTAAATTCAAAATGGCCGACTTCCTGTAAAACCTAGCTCATTGCTCCAAGAGACTTTTTTGTAGGTCTTGGTCTTATACATACAGTGAACCCTCGCTACTTCGCGGTTCACCTTTCGCGGGTTCAGTGCTTCGCGGGTCTAAAAAATATTCGGGGGCATTGTAGTTTCGCCGAGCGGCACGACGGGGCGCTGGAGCGGTTAGACGGCCGGCGTGCGCCGAAGAAGAGCGTGGGCGAAGAGGAGAGTGGACGAAGAAGAGCACGTTCCCCCGGACACGATCGGTGGCGACGTTTCGCGCGGTTCGGACCGTACCAGAGCTCCGGCCGGCGTGCGTGGCAGTTAAGCCGTAGAGGAGCACCTTCCCCGGGCACGGGCGGTTCCAAGCGGCCCCTAAGTTTAACCGAATGGAAGCTCCGGAGGAGGAGGGCATGCTCGCGTCACAGTAAGCCGAAGAGGAGCACCTTCCCCGGGCACGGGCGGTGCCAAGCGGCCCCTAAGTTTAACCGAATGGAAGCTCCGGGGGAGGAGGGCGGGCGTGTGTCACAGTTAAGCCAAATTGGAGCACCTCTTCTGCCCGGGCACGAGCGGAGCGCGAGGCTGTCAGTTATGAATGAATAAATGAATAAATAAATAAAGAATGCCACCTTTCATTTCACAGGGCACACCGGACGGCGTACCAGCAGGTAAAAGTCGGAGTAATTAAATAAATACTAAAAGAATGGCTGGGGAATAAAAAAATAATACGTTTTAATAATAATTTGGTTTTTTTGTTATAACATGAATTTCACTCTCTCTCTCCCCGTATATATATATATATATATATATATATATATATATATATATATATTATATATATTGTTTATTTTTTTTAAGCATTTTTGAAGGTGCGCCGCTACTTCGCGGATTTTCAGTTTTCGCGGGTGGTCTCGGTCCCCGTTAACCGCGATAACCGAGGGTTCACTGTACTCCATAAAATTTACAAAAAGCGAGGTGAAACACTCAACCAGAGCTGCTTTTTTTAACATTTCTCGAGGGCCATGGCGAGCCATTTCAAAAAAGCTGCACAACTAACGAATAAAATATTGATAAATTTGCTCGGCCTGATGTGTGTGTAAAGTTTTACGAGTTGTCGTTCATATTTAGAACCTCATAATCAGCTTTGTTTTATTGCCGAACAGTGCAATGCCACTCCCACAACTTTTCATGAAAAAGGACGAATTTCGTATTGTGACATCCTCATGGCCGAAACAGTCATCCGAGCATATATGAGGGCGACCTTGTTGAGTTGCACGGAGAAAAACATCCAAGAAAATAACTTGTATTAGCTTTTACCAGTTGGTGGCGCTACTACTACGATGTAAAATAAGTTGGTAGATGTCTTCAGGGCTGAAGTATCCTCAAATGTGTACAACTTCGAGAAGATAGGATCATCTGAGTCATGTTGCCGGAGCTTTTGTTGCCACAGAGTACAATCGGACTTTTCAGCACCTTAATAGCCACGCCTTTTGCCAAAACGTCACAAAATTCGGCAGAGAGTAAGATCATTGTCTTGAGTCTTTTCTGACTAATTTTCAGTCGGATTCGTCAAAAGGGCACCGTGCAGTACGTGAAAATTAAAATAAAAACAAATTTTTGATTCCACTTGGCGGCACTGTGTGTATAACAAAATAATAACATTAAGATGTCTTCAGGTCGGGACGTTTTATTTACAGGTGAAGGTTTGGATTTTTAGGAGCATGTGCAGGGGAGTTATTAAGCATTCATTTATTTGTATTAGGTTCATTTTGTCTTCTTATTATTGATATTTGACTGATTCATTAAAAGCAGACAATTATGTTTTAGGTTAATTTTTTACCTGACATGTTTCGGCGAGTCTTTCGCCTTCTTCAGAGTGTCGCATGATGGTGTCTTGAGACCCGTCTTTATCAGCTGATGTTCCATGAGGGTGTGACTTACCTGTCAAAAAAATGAAAAAATAAGAGCAGTAAAAGAACAAGCACAACATGAACATTACAAATCAGCAATCACTGACCACTGCAAAAGGGAAAACCACATCATGGACCGGGAGAAGGGCAGGGTCATCCGCACAGAAGAGAACAAACAACAGCGCTGGATCAGAGAGGCCATTGAGATCTGCAAGCGAGGCATAAAAACCATGAACAGAGACAAGGGAGCCTTCATCCTCTCTACCACCTGGACCAGCATCTTGGCGGAGTGAACGGACAGCGGGGGGCGTGACTTGCCTTCATTCTTGTGACAGGTAAGTCACGCCCTCATGGAACATCAGCTGATAAAGACGGGTCACAAGACAGCATCATGTGACACTCTGAAGAAGGCGAAAGACTTTTGTATTGTGACATGCTCAAGGCCTAAACACTCATCCGAGCAAATATAAGGTAGATTTTGTTCACCTGCCCGGAGAAAAACATCAACGAAAATAATTTGTATTTGTTTTAACCAGTTGGTGGCGCTACCACTGCGATCAAAAATAAGTTGGCAGCCGTCTTCAGGGCCTGAATATCCTCAAATGTGAAAGATTTCCAGAAGATGGATCATCTGAATCATTTTGCAGGAACTTTTGTTGCCACGGAGAATAATCAGACTCTGCGGCACCGTAATAGCCACGCCCTTTGAAGGAAAGTCATAAAAATAGGGATAGAGTAAGATCAATGTCTTGAGTCTTTTCTAGCCAATTTTCAATCGGATTCGTAAAAAGGGCACCATGCAGTACGTCAAAATGTAAAAAATGATATTGATTGGCGCAAGGTGTATAACTGAATATAAACATATAGATGACTTCAGGTACAGACTCTTTATGTACATGTGAAGTTTTGGATTTTTAGCAGCATGTGCAGGAGAGTTATTAAGCATTTTGTCCATTGCGGCGAAGGAAATCTTAAGTGAAAACTTTGAAGCCCCGCCCCCGTCATATAGTATTTCGGAAACAAAAAATTTTAGCCCCAGTGTTTGTCCCAGGTCTTCAGATGCTACAGACAGAATTTTAAAGCAATCAGATGAAGCCTTTAGGATCAGGGTGCAAAAGAATGACCCCTGTAAACATGCAAAAAAGGGCAAAAGTCGGACTTTCAAAAATTCATAACTCACTTCCTGTTCATATTAGACGTTAAAATATCAAATTTTTCGCCATGCCCGATGAGACTGCCAAGTTTGGTGAGTTTTTGTGCATGTTTCGGGGGTCAAAAATGCGATCGAACAATCGGAAAAATAATAATAATAATAATTTCTACAAAAACAATAGGGACTTCGCAGCGGTCGCTGCTCAGGCCCTAATAATAATAATAATAATAATAAAAGTAATAATATTTTCTACAAAAACAATAGGGACCTCGCCGCGGTCGCTGCTCGGGCCCCAATAATAATTTCTACACAAAGTCCATTGTGGTGACCCGCCCCCTTTTAAGTAAATTCAAAATGGCCGACTTCCTGTAAAACCTAGCTCATTGCTCCAAGAGACTTTTTTGTAGGTCTTGGTCTTATACATACAGTGAACCCTCGCTACTTCGCGGTTCACCTTTCGCGGGTTCAGTGCTTCGCGGGTCTAAAAAATATTCGGGGGCATTGTAGTTTCGCCGAGCGGCACGATGGGGCGCTGGAGCGGTTAGACGGCCGGCGTGCGCCGAAGAAGAGCGTGGGCGAAGAGGAGAGTGGACGAAGAAGAGCACGTTCCCCCGGACACGATCGGTGGCGACGTTTCGCGCGGTTCGGACCGTACCAGAGCTCCGGCCAGCGTGCGTGGCAGTTAAGCCGTAGAGGAGCACCTTCCCCGGGCACGGGCGGTGCCAAGCGGCCCCTAAGTTTAACCGAATGGAAGCTCCGGAGGAGGAGGGCATGCTCGCGTCACAGTAAGCCGAAGAGGAGCACCGTCCCCGGGCACGGGCGGTTCCAAGCGGCCCCTAAGTTTAACCGAATGGAAGCTCCGGAGGAGGAGGGCATGCTCGCGTCACAGTAAGCCGAAGAGGAGCACCTTCCCCGGGCACGGGCGGTGCCAAGCGGCCCCTAAGTTTAACCGAATGGAATCTCCGGGGGAGGAGGACGGGCGTGTGTCACAGTTAAGCCAAATTGGAGCACCTCTTCTGCCCGGGCACGAGCGGAGCGCGAGGCTGTCAGTTATGAATGAATAAATGAATAAATAAATAAAGAATGCCACCTTTCATTTCACAGGGCACACCGGACGGCGTAGCAGCAGGTAAAAGTCGGAGTAATTAAATAAATACAAAAAGAATGGCTGGGGAATAAAAAAATAATACGTTTTAATAATAATTAGTTTTTTTTGTTATAACATGAATTTCACTCTCTCTCTCCCCGTATATATATATATATATATATATATATATATATATATATATATATATATATATATATATTTATTATATATATTGTATATTTTTTTTAAGCATTTTTGAAGGTGCGCCGCTACTTCGCGGATTTTCAGTTTTCGCGGGTGGTCTCGGTCCCCATTAACCGCGATAACCGAGGGTTCACTGTACTCCATAAAATTTACAAAAAGCGAGGTGAAACACTCAACCAGAGCTGCTTTTTTTTAACATTTCTCGAGGGCCATGGCGAGCCATTTCAAAAAAGCTGCACAACTAACGTATAAAATATTGATAAATTTGCTCGGCCTGATGTGTGTGTAACGTTTCACGAGTTGTCGTTCATATTTAGAACCTCATAATCAGCGTTGTTTTATTGCCGAACAGTGCAATGCCACTCCCACAACTTTTCACGAAAAAGGACTAATTTCGTATTGTGACATCCTCATGGCCGAAACAGTCATCCGAGCATATATGAGGGCGACCTTGTTGAGTTGCACGGAGAAAAACATCCAAGAAAATAACTTGTATTAGCTTTTACCAGTTGGTGGCGCTACTACTACAATGTAAAATAAGTTGGTAGATGTCTTCAGGGCTGAAGTATCCTCAAATGTGTACAACTTCGAGAAGATAGGATCATCTGAGTCATGTTGCCGGAGCTTTTGTTGCCACAGAGTACAATCGGACTTTTCAGCACCTTAATAGCCACGCCTTTTGCCAAAACGTCACAAAATTCGGCAGAGAGTAAGATCATTGTCTTGAGTCTTTTCTGACTAATTTTCAGTCGGATTCGTCAAAAGGGCACCGTGCAGTACGTGAAAATTAAAATAAAAAAAAAATTTTGATTCCACTTGGCGGCACTGTGTGTATAACAAAATAATAACATTAAGATGTCTTCAGGTCGGGACGTTTTATTTACAGGTGAAGGTTTGGATTTTTAGGAGCATGTGCAGGGGAGTTATTAAGCATTCATTTATTTGTATTAGGTTCATTTTGTCTTCTTATTATTGATATTTGACTGATCCATTAAAAGCAGACAATTATGTTTTAGGTTAATTTTTTACCTGACATGTTTCGGCGAGTCTTTCGCCTTCTTCAGAGTGTCGCATGATGGTGTCTTGAGACCCGTCTTTATCAGCTGATGTTCCATGAGGGTGTGACTTACCTGTCAAAAAAATGAAAAATCAGAGCAGTAAAAGAACAAGCACAACATGAACATTACAAATCAGCAATCACTGACCACTGCAAAAGGGAAAACCACATCATGGACCGGGAGAAGGGCAGGGTCATCCGCACCGAAGAGAACAAACAACAGCGCTGGATCAGAGAGGCCATTGAGATCTGCAAGCGAGGCATAAAAACCATGAACAGAGACAAGGGAGCCTTCATCCTCTCTACCACCTGGAGCAGCATTTTGGCGGAGTGAACGGACAGCGGGGGGCGTGACTTGCCTTCATTCTTGTGACAGTCAAGTCACGCCCTCATGGAACATCAGCTGATAAAGACGGGCCACAAGACACCATCATGTGACACTCTGAAGAAGGCGAAAGTGTGCCCTGTGAAATGAAAGGTGGCATTCTTTATTTATTTATTCATTTATTCATTCATTTTGTTATACACACAGTGCCGCCAAGTGGAATCAAAAATTTGTTTTTATTTTAATTTTCACGTACTGCACGGTGCCCTTTTGACGAATCCGACTGAAAATGAGTCAGAAAAGATTCAAGACAATGATCTTACTCTCTGCCGAATTTTGTGACGTTTTGGCAAAAGGCGTGGCTATTAAGGTGCTGAAAAGTCCGATTGTACTCTGTGGCAACAAAAGCTCCGGCAACATGACTCAGATGATCCTATCTTCTCGAAGTTGTACACATTTGAGGATACTTCAGCCCTGAAGACATCTACCAACTTATTTTACATCGTAGTAGTAGCGCCACCAACTGGTAAAAGCTAATACAAGTTATTTTCTTGGATGTTTTTCTCCGTGCAACTCAACAAGGTCGCCCTCATATATGCTCGGATGACTGTTTCGGCCATGAGGATGTCACAATACGAAATTCGTCCTTTTTCATGAAAAGTTGTGGGAGTGGCATTGCACTGTTCGGCAATAAAACAAAGCTGATTATGAGGTTCTAAATATGAACGACAACTCGTAAAACTTTACACACACATCAGGCCGAGCAAATTTATCAATATTTTATACGTTAGTTGTGCAGCTTTTTTGAAATGGCTCGCCATGGCCCTCGAGAAATGTTAAAAAAAGCAGCTCTGGTTGAGTGTTTCACCTCGCTTTTTGTAAATTTTATGGAGTACAGTGAACCCTCGGTTATCGCGGTTAACGGGGACCGAGACCACCCGCGAAAACTGAAAATCCGCGAAGTAGCGGCGCACCTTCAAAAATGCTTAAAAAAATAAACAATATATATAATAAATATATATATATATATATATATATATATATATATATACGGGGAGAGAGAGAGTGAAATTCATGTTATAACAAAAAAACCAAATTATTATTAAAACGTATTATTTTTTTATTCCCCAGCCATTCTTTTAGTATTTATTTAATTACTCCGACTTTTACCTGCTGGTACGCCGTCCGGTGTGCCCTGTGAAATGAAAGGTGGCATTCTTTATTTATTTATTCATTTATTCATTCATAACTGACAGCCTCGCGCTCCGCTCGTGCCCGGGCAGAAGAGGTGCTCCAATTTGGCTTAACTGTGACACACGCCCGCCCTCCTCCCCCGGAGCTTCCATTCGGTTAAACTTAGGGGCCGCTTGGCACCGCCCGTGCCCGGGGAAGGTGCTCCTCTTCGGCTTACTGTGACGCGAGCATGCCCTCCTCCTCCGGAGCTTCCATTCGGTTAAACTTAGGGGCCGCTTGGAACCGCCCGTGCCCGGGGAAGGTGCTCCTCTACGGCTTAACTGCCACGCACGCCGGCCGGAGCTCTGGTACGGTCCGAACCGCGCGAAACGTCGCCACCGATCGTGTCCGGGGGAACGTGCTCTTCTTCGTCCACTCTCCTCTTCGCCCACGCTCTTCTTCGGCGCACGCCGGCCGTCTAACCGCTCCAGCGCCCCGTCGTGCCGCTCGGCGAAACTACAATGCCCCCGAATATTTTTTAGACCCGCGAAGCACTGAACCCGCGAAAGGTGAACCGCGAAGTAGCGAGGGTTCACTGTATGTATAAGACCAAGACCTACAAAAAAGTCTCTTGGAGCAATGAGCTAGGTTTTACAGGAAGTCGGCCATTTTGAATTTACTTAAAAGGGGGCGGGTCACCACAATGGACTTTGTGTAGAAATTATTATTGGGGCCCGAGCAGCGACCGCGGCGAGGTCCCTATTGTTTTTGTAGAAAACATTATTACTTTTATTATTATTATTATTATTATTATTAGGGCCTGAGCAGCGACCGCTGCGAAGTCCCTATTGTTTTTGTAGAAATTATTATTATTATTATTTTTCCGATTGTTCGATCGCATTTTTGACCCCCGAAACATGCACAAAAACTCACCAAACTTGGCAGTCTCATCGGGCATGGCGAAAAATTTGATATTTTAACGTCTAATATGAACAGGAAGTGAGTTATGAATTTTTGAAAGTCCGACTTTTGCCCTTTTTTGCATGTTTACAGGGGTCATTCTTTTGCACCCTGATCCTAAAGGCTTCATCTGATTGCCTTAAAATTCTGTCTGTAGCATCTGAAGACCTGGGACAAACACTGGGGCTAAAATTTTTTGTTTCCGAAATACTATATGACGGGGGCGGGGCTTCAAAGTTTTCACTTAAGATTTCCTTCGCCGCAATGGACAAAATGCTTAATAACTCTCCTGCACATGCTGCTAAAAATCCAAAACTTCACATGTACATAAAGAGTCTGTACCTGAAGACATCTATATGTTTATATTCAGTTATACACCTTGCGCCAATCAATATCATTTTTTACATTTTGACGTACTGCATGGTGCCCTTTTAACGAATCCGATTGAAAATTGGCTAGAAAAGACTCAAGACATTGATCTTACTCTATCCCTATTTTTATGACTTTCCTTCAAAGGGCGTGGCTATTACGGTGCCGCAGAGTCTGATTATTCTCCGTGGCAACAAAAGTTCCTGCAAAATGATTCAGATGATCCATCTTCTGGAAATCTTTCACATTTGAGGATATTCAGGCCCTGAAGACGGCTGCCAACTTATTTTTGATCGCAGTGGTAGCGCCACCAACTGGTTAAAACAAATACAAATTATTTTCGTTGATGTTTTTCTCCGGGCAGGTGAACAAAATCTACCTTATATTTGCTCGGATGAGTGTTTAGGCCTTGAGCATGTCACAATACAAAAGTCTTTCGCCTTCTTCAGAGTGTCACATGATGCTGTCTTGTGACCCGTCTTTATCAGCTGATGTTCCATGAGGGCGTGACTTACCTGTCACAAGAATGAAGGCAAGTCACGCCCCCCGCTGTCCGTTCACTCCGCCAAGATGCTGCTCCAGGTGGTAGAGAGGATGAAGGCTCCCTTGTCTCTGTTCATGGTTTTTATGCCTCGCTTGCAGATCTCAATGGCCTCTCTGATCCAGCGCTGTTGTTTGTTCTCTTCTGTGCGGATGACCCTGCCCTTCTCCCGGTCCATGATGTGGTTTTCCCTTTTGCAGTGGTCAGTGATTGCTGATTTGTAATGTTCATGTTGTGCTTGTTCTTTTACTGCTCTGATTTTTTCATTTTTTTGACAGGTAAGTCACACCCTCATGGAACATCAGCTGATAAAGACGGGTCTCAAGACACCATCATGCGACACTCTGAAGAAGGCGAAAGACTCGCCGAAACATGTCAGGTAAAAAATGAACCTAAAACATAATTGTCTGCTTTTAATGAATCAGTCAAATATCAATAATAAGAAGACAAAATGAACCTAATACAAATAAATGAATGCTTAATAACTCCCCTGCACATGCTCCTAAAAATCCAAACCTTCACCTGTAAATAAAACGTCCCGACCTGAAGACATCTTAATGTTATTATTTTGTTATACACACAGTGCCGCCAAGTGGAATCAAAAATTTGTTTTTATTTTAATTTTCACGTACTGCACGGTGCCCTTTTGACGAATCCGACTGAAAATTAGTCAGAAAAGACTCAAGACAATGATCTTACTCTCTGCCGAATTTTGTGACGTTTTGGCAAAAGGCGTGGCTATTAAGGTGCTGAAAAGTCCGATTGTACTCTGTGGCAACAAAAGCTCCGGCAACATCACTCAGATGATCCTATCTTCTCGAAGTTGTACACATTTGAGGATACTTCAGCCCAGAAGACATCTACCAACTTATTTTACATCGTAGTAGTAGCGCCACCAACTGGTAAAAGCTAATACAAGTTATTTTCTTGGATGTTTTTCTCCGTGCAACTCAACAAGGTCGCCCTCATATATGCTCGGATGACTGTTTCGGCCATGAGGATGTCACAATACGAAATTCGTGATTTTTCGTGAAAAGTTGTGGGAGTGGCATTGCACTGTTCGGCAATAAAACAACGCTGATTATGAGGTTCTAAATATGAACGACAACTCGTGAAACTTTACACACACATCAGGCCGAGCAAATTTATCAATATTTTATACGTTAGTTGTGCAGCTTTTTTGAAATGGCTCGCCATGGCCCTCGAGAAATGTTAAAAAAAAGCAGCTCTGGTTGAGTGTTTCACCTCGCTTTTTGTAAATTTTATGGAGTACAGTGAACCCTCAGTTATCGCGGTTAATGGGGACCGAGACCATCCGCGAAAACTGAAAATCCGCGAAGTAGCGGCGCACCTTCAAAAATGCTTAAAAAAAATATACAATATATATAATAAATATATAAATATAAATATATATATATATATATATATATATATATATATATATATATATATACGGGGAGAGAGAGAGTGAAATTCATGTTATAACAAAAAAAACAAATTATTATTAAAACGTATTATTTTTTTATTCCCCAGCCATTCTTTTTGTATTTATTTAATTACTCCGACTTTTACCTGCTGGTACGCCGTCCGGTGTGCCCTGTGAAATGAAAGGTGGCATTCTTTATTTATTTATTCATTTATTCATTCATAACTGACAGCCTCGCGCTCCGCTCGTGCCCGGGCAGAAGAGGTGCTCCAATTTGGCTTAACTGTGACACACGCCCGTCCTCCTCCCCCGGAGCTTCCATTCGGTTAAACTTAGGGGCCGCTTGGCACCGCCCGTGCCCGGGGAAGGTGCTCCTCTTCGGCTTACTGTGACGCGAGCATGCCCTCCTCCTCCGGAGCTTCCATTCGGTTAAACTTAGGGGCCGCTTGGAACCGCCCGTGCCCGGGGAAGGTGCTCCTCTTCGGCTTACTGTGACGCGAGCATGCCCTCCTCCTCCGGAGCTTCCATTCGGTTAAACTTAGGGGCCGCTTGGCACCGCCCGTGCCCGGGGAAGGTGCTCCTCTACGGCTTAACTGCCACGCACGCTGGCCGGAGCTCTGGTACGGTCCGAACCGCGCGAAACGTCGCCACCGATCGTGTCCGGGGGAACGTGCTCTTCTTCGTCCACTCTCCTCTTCGCCCACGCTCTTCTTCGGCGCACGCCGGCCGTCTAACCGCTCCAGCGCCCCGTCGTGCCGCTCGGCGAAACTACAATGCCCCCGAATATTTTTTAGACCCGCGAAGCACTGAACCCGCGAAAGGTGAACCGCGAAGTAGCGAGGGTTCACTGTATGTATAAGACCAAGACCTACAAAAAAGTCTCTTGGAGCAATGAGCTAGGTTTTACAGGAAGTCGGCCATTTTGAATTTACTTAAAAGGGGGCGGGTCACCACAATGGACTTTGTGTAGAAATTATTATTGGGGCCCGAGCAGCGACCGCGGCGAGGTCCCTATTGTTTTTGTAGAAAATATTATTACTTTTATTATTATTATTATTATTATTATTAGGGCCTGAGCAGCGACCGCTGCGAAGTCCCTATTGTTTTTGTAGAAATTATTATTATTATTATTTTTCCGATTGTTCGATCGCATTTTTGACCCCCGAAACATGCACAAAAACTCACCAAACTTGGCAGTCTCATCGGGCATGGCGAAAAATTTGATATTTTAACGTCTAATATGAACAGGAAGTGAGTTATGAATTTTTGAAAGTCCGACTTTTGCCCTTTTTTGCATGTTTACAGGGGTCATTCTTTTGCACCCTGATCCTAAAGGCTTCATCTGATTGCCTTAAAATTCTGTCTGTAGCATCTGAAGACCTGGCACAAACACTGGGGCTAAAATTTTTTGTTTCCGAAATACTATATGACGGGGGCGGGGCATCAAAGTTTTCACTTAAGATTTCCTTCGCCGCAATGGACAAAATGCTTAATAACTCTCCTGCACATGCTGCTAAAAATCCAAAACTTCACATGTACATAAAGAGTCTGTACCTGAAGACATCTATATGTTTATATTCAGTTATACACCTTGCGCCAATCAATATAATTTTTTACATTTTGACGTACTGCACGGTGCCCTTTTAACGAATCTGATTGAAAATTGGCTAGAAAAGACTGAAGACATTGATCTTACTCTATCCCTATTTTTGTGACTTTCCTTCGAAGGGCGTGGCTATTACGGTGCCGCAGAGTCTGATTATTCTCCGTGGCAACAAAAGTTCCTGCAAAATGATTCAGATGATCCATCTTCTCGAAATGTTTCACATTTGAGGATATTCAGGCCCTGAAGACGGCTGCCAACTTATTTTTGATCGCAGTTGTAGCGCCACCAACTGGTTAAAACAAATACAAATCATTTTCATTGATTTTTTTCTCCGGACAGGTTAACAAAATCTACCTTACATTTGCTCGGATGAGTGTTTAGGCCTTGAGGATGTCACAATACGAAAGTCTTTCGCCTTCTTCAGAGTGTCACATGATGGTGTCTTGTGGCCCGTCTTTATCAGCTGATGTTCCATGAGGGCGTGACTTGACTGTCACAAGAATGAAGGCAAGTCACGCCCCCCGCTGTCCGTTCACTCCGCCAAAATGCTGCTCCAGGTGGTAGAGAGGATGAAGGCTCCCTTGTCTCTGTTCATGGTTTTTATGCCTCGCTTGCAGATCTCAATGGCCTCTCTGATCCAGCGCTGTTGTTTGTTCTCTTCGGTGCGGATGACCCTGCCCTTCTCCCGGTCCATGATGTGGTTTTCCCTTTTGCAGTGGTCAGTGATTGCTGATTTGTAATGTTCATGTTGTGCTTGTTCTTTTACTGCTCTGATTTTTCATTTTTTTGACAGGTAAGTCACACCCTCATGGAACATCAGCTGATAAAGACGGGTCTCAAGACACCATCATGCGACACTCTGAAGAAGGCGAAAGACTCGCCGAAACATGTCAGGTAAAAAATTAACCTAAAACATAATTGTCTGCTTTTAATGGATCAGTCAAATATCAATAATAAGAAGACAAAATGAACCTAATACAAATAAATGAATGCTTAATAACTCCCCTGCACATGCTCCTAAAAATCCAAACCTTCACCTGTAAATAAAACGTCCCGACCTGAAGACATCTTAATGTTATTATTTTGTTATACACACAGTGCCGCCAAGTGGAATCAAAATTTTTTTTTTATTTTAATTTTCACGTACTGCACGGTGCCCTTTTGACGAATCCGACTGAAAATTAGTCAGAAAAGACTCAAGACAATGATCTTACTCTCTGCCGAATTTTGTGACGTTTTGGCAAAAGGCGTGGCTATTAAGGTGCTGAAAAGTCCGATTGTACTCTGTGGCAACAAAAGCTCCGGCAACATGACTCAGATGATCCTATCTTCTCGAAGTTGTACACATTTGAGGATACTTCAGCCCTGAAGACATCTACCAACTTATTTTACATTGTAGTAGTAGCGCCACCAACTGGTAAAAGCTAATACAAGTTATTTTCTTGGATGTTTTTCTCCGTGCAACTCAACAAGGTCGCCCTCATATATGCTCGGATGACTGTTTCGGCCATGAGGATGTCACAATACGAAATTAGTCCTTTTTCGTGAAAAGTTGTGGGAGTGGCATTGCACTGTTCGGCAATAAAACAACGCTGATTATGAGGTTCTAAATATGAACGACAACTCGTGAAACGTTACACACACATCAGGCCGAGCAAATTTATCAATATTTTATACGTTAGTTGTGCAGCTTTTTTGAAATGGCTCGCCATGGCCCTCGAGAAATGTTAAAAAAAAGCAGCTCTGGTTGAGTGTTTCACCTCGCTTTTTGTAAATTTTATGGAGTACAGTGAACCCTCGGTTATCGCGGTTAATGGGGACCGAGACCACCCGCGAAAACTGAAAATCCGCGAAGTAGCGGCGCACCTTCAAAAATGCTTAAAAAAAATATACAATATATATAATAAATATATATATATATATATATATATATATATATATATATTATATATATATATATATATACGGGGAGAGAGAGAGTGAAATTCATGTTATAACAAAAAAAACTAATTATTATTAAAACGTATTATTTTTTTATTCCCCAGCCATTCTTTTTGTATTTATTTAATTACTCCGACTTTTACCTGCTGCTACGCCGTCCGGTGTGCCCTGTGAAATGAAAGGTGGCATTCTTTATTTATTTATTCATTTATTCATTCATAACTGACAGCCTCGCGCTCCGCTCGTGCCCGGGCAGAAGAGGTGCTCCAATTTGGCTTAACTGTGACACACGCCCGTCCTCCTCCCCCGGAGATTCCATTCGGTTAAACTTAGGGGCCGCTTGGCACCGCCCGTGCCCGGGGAAGGTGCTCCTCTTCGGCTTACTGTGACGCGAGCATGCCCTCCTCCTCCGGAGCTTCCATTCGGTTAAACTTAGGGGCCGCTTGGAACCGCCCGTGCCCGGGGACGGTGCTCCTCTTCGGCTTACTGTGACGCGAGCATGCCCTCCTCCTCCGGAGCTTCCATTCGGTTAAACTTAGGGGCCGCTTGGCACCGCCCGTGCCCGGGGAAGGTGCTCCTCTACGGCTTAACTGCCACGCACGCTGGCCGGAGCTCTGGTACGGTCCGAACCGCGCGAAACGTCGCCACCGATCGTGTCCGGGGGAACGTGCTCTTCTTCGTCCACTCTCCTCTTCGCCCACGCTCTTCTTCGGCGCACGCCGGCCGTCTAACCGCTCCAGCGCCCCATCGTGCCGCTCGGCGAAACTACAATGCCCCCGAATATTTTTTAGACCCGCGAAGCACTGAACCCGCGAAAGGTGAACCGCGAAGTAGCGAGGGTTCACTGTATGTATAAGACCAAGACCTACAAAAAAGTCTCTTGGAGCAATGAGCTAGGTTTTACAGGAAGTCGGCCATTTTGAATTTACTTAAAAGGGGGCGGGTCACCACAATGGACTTTGTGTAGAAATTATTATTGGGGCCCGAGCAGCGACCGCGGCGAGGTCCCTATTGTTTTTGTAGAAAATATTATTACTTTTATTATTATTATTATTATTATTAGGGCCTGAGCAGCGACCGCTGCGAAGTCCCTATTGTTTTTGTAGAAATTATTATTATTATTATTTTTCCGATTGTTCGATCGCATTTTTGACCCCCGAAACATGCACAAAAACTCACCAAACTTGGCAGTCTCATCGGGCATGGCGAAAAATTTGATATTTTAACGTCTAATATGAACAGGAAGTGAGTTATGAATTTTTGAAAGTCCGACTTTTGCCCTTTTTTGCATGTTTACAGGGGTCATTCTTTTGCACCCTGATCCTAAAGGCTTCATCTGATTGCTTTAAAATTCTGTCTGTAGCATCTGAAGACCTGGGACAAACACTGGGGCTAAAATTTTTTGTTTCCGAAATACTATATGACGGGGGCGGGGCTTCAAAGTTTTCACTTAAGATTTCCTTCGCCGCAATGGACAAAATGCTTAATAACTCTCCTGCACATGCTGCTAAAAATCCAAAACTTCACATGTACATAAAGAGTCTGTACCTGAAGTCATCTATATGTTTATATTCAGTTATACACCTTGCGCCAATCAATATCATTTTTTACATTTTGACGTACTGCATGGTGCCCTTTTTACGAATCCGATTGAAAATTGGCTAGAAAAGACTCAAGACATTGATCTTACTCTATCCCTATTTTTATGACTTTCCTTCAAAGGGCGTGGCTATTACGGTGCCGCAGAGTCTGATTATTCTCCGTGGCAACAAAAGTTCCTGCAAAATGATTCAGATGATCCATCTTCTGGAAATCTTTCACATTTGAGGATATTCAGGCCCTGAAGACGGCTGCCAACTTATTTTTGATCGCAGTGGTAGCGCCACCAACTGGTTAAAACAAATACAAATTATTTTCGTTGATGTTTTTCTCCGGGCAGGTGAACAAAATCTACCTTATATTTGCTCGGATGAGTGTTTAGGCCTTGAGCATGTCACAATACAAAAGTCTTTCGCCTTCTTCAGAGTGTCACATGATGCTGTCTTGTGACCCGTCTTTATCAGCTGATGTTCCATGAGGGCGTGACTTACCTGTCACAAGAATGAAGGCAAGTCACGCCCCCCGCTGTCCGTTCACTCCGCCAAGATGCTGGTCCAGGTGGTAGAGAGGATGAAGGCTCCCTTGTCTCTGTTCATGGTTTTTATGCCTCGCTTGCAGATCTCAATGGCCTCTCTGATCCAGCGCTGTTGTTTGTTCTCTTCTGTGCGGATGACCCTGCCCTTCTCCCGGTCCATGATGTGGTTTTCCCTTTTGCAGTGGTCAGTGATTGCTGATTTGTAATGTTCATGTTGTGCTTGTTCTTTTACTGCTCTTATTTTTTCATTTTTTTGACAGGTAAGTCACACCCTCATGGAACATCAGCTGATAAAGACGGGTCTCAAGACACCATCATGCGACACTCTGAAGAAGGCGAAAGACTCGCCGAAACATGTCAGGTAAAAAATTAACCTAAAACATAATTGTCTGCTTTTAATGAATCAGTCAAATATCAATAATAAGAAGACAAAATGAACCTAATACAAATAAATGAATGCTTAATAACTCCCCTGCACATGCTCCTAAAAATCCAAACCTTCACCTGTAAATAAAACGTCCCGACCTGAAGACATCTTAATGTTATTATTTTGTTATACACACAGTGCCGCCAAGTGGAATCAAAAATTTGTTTTTATTTTAATTTTCACGTACTGCACGGTGCCCTTTTGACGAATCCGACTGAAAATTAGTCAGAAAAGACTCAAGACAATGATCTTACTCTCTGCCGAATTTTGTGACGTTTTGGCAAAAGGCGTGGCTATTAAGGTGCTGAAAAGTCCGATTGTACTCTGTGGCAACAAAAGCTCCGGCAACATGACTCAGATGATCCTATCTTCTCGAAGTTGTACACATTTGAGGATACTTCAGCCCTGAAGACATCTACCAACTTATTTTACATCGTAGTAGTAGCGCCACCAACTGGTAAAAGCTAATACAAGTTATTTTCTTGGATGTTTTTCTCCGTGCAACTCAACAAGGTCGCCCTCATATATGCTCGGATGACTGTTTCGGCCATGAGGATGTCACAATACGAAATTCGTCCTTTTTCATGAAAAGTTGTGGGAGTGGCATTGCACTGTTCGGCAATAAAACAAAGCTGATTATGAGGTTCTAAATATGAACGACAACTCGTAAAACTTTACACACACATCAGGCCGAGCAAATTTATCAATATTTTATTCGTTAGTTGTGCAGCTTTTTTGAAATGGCTCGCCATGGCCCTCGAGAAATGTTAAAAAAAGCAGCTCTGGTTGAGTGTTTCACCTCGCTTTTTGTAAATTTTATGGAGTACAGTGAACCCTCGGTTATCGCGGTTAACGGGGACCGAGACCACCCGCGAAAACTGAAAATCCGCGAAGTAGCGGCGCACCTTCAAAAATGCTTAAAAAAAATATACAATATATATAATAAATATATATATATATATATATATATATATATATATACGGGGAGAGAGAGAGTGAAATTCATGTTATAACAAAAAAACCAAATTATTATTAAAACGTATTATTTTTTTATTCCCCAGCCATTCTTTTAGTATTTATTTAATTACTCCGACTTTTACCTGCTGGTACGCCGTCCGGTGTGCCCTGTGAAATGAAAGGTGGCATTCTTTATTTATTTATTCATTTATTCATTCATAACTGACAGCCTCGCGCTCCGCTCGTGCCCGGGCAGAAGAGGTGCTCCAATTTGGCTTAACTGTGACACACGCCCGCCCTCCTCCCCCGGAGCTTCCATTCGGTTAAACTTAGGGGCCGCTTGGCACCGCCCGTGCCCGGGGAAGGTGCTCCTCTTCGGCTTACTGTGACGCGAGCATGCCCTCCTCCTCCGGAGCTTCCATTCGGTTAAACTTAGGGGCCGCTTGGAACCGCCCGTGCCCGGGGAAGGTGCTCCTCTACGGCTTAACTGCCACGCACGCCGGCCGGAGCTCTGGTACGGTCCGAACCGCGCGAAACGTCGCCACCGATCGTGTCCGGGGGAACGTGCTCTTCTTCGTCCACTCTCCTCTTCGCCCACGCTCTTCTTCGGCGCACGCCGGCCGTCTAACCGCTCCAGCGCCCCGTCGTGCCGCTCGGCGAAACTACAATGCCCCCGAATATTTTTTAGACCCGCGAAGCACTGAACCCGCGAAAGGTGAACCGCGAAGTAGCGAGGGTTCACTGTATGTATAAGACCAAGACCTACAAAAAAGTCTCTTGGAGCAATGAGCTAGGTTTTACAGGAAGTCGGCCATTTTGAATTTACTTAAAAGGGGGCGGGTCACCACAATGGACTTTGTGTAGAAATTATTATTGGGGCCCGAGCAGCGACCGCGGCGAGGTCCCTATTGTTTTTGTAGAAAACATTATTACTTTTATTATTATTATTATTATTATTATTAGGGCCTGAGCAGCGACCGCTGCGAAGTCCCTATTGTTTTTGTAGAAATTATTATTATTATTATTTTTCCGATTGTTCGATCGCATTTTTGACCCCCGAAACATGCACAAAAACTCACCAAACTTGGCAGTCTCATCGGGCATGGCGAAAAATTTGATATTTTAACGTCTAATATGAACAGGAAGTGAGTTATGAATTTTTGAAAGTCCGACTTTTGCCCTTTTTTGCATGTTTACAGGGGTCATTCTTTTGCACCCTGATCCTAAAGGCTTCATCTGATTGCCTTAAAATTCTGTCTGTAGCATCTGAAGACCTGGGACAAACACTGGGGCTAAAATTTTTTGTTTCCGAAATACTATATGACGGGGGCGGGGCTTCAAAGTTTTCACTTAAGATTTCCTTCGCCGCAATGGACAAAATGCTTAATAACTCTCCTGCACATGCTGCTAAAAATCCAAAACTTCACATGTACATAAAGAGTCTGTACCTGAAGTCATCTATATGTTTATATTCAGTTATACACCTTGCGCCAATCAATATCATTTTTTACATTTTGACGTACTGCATGGTGCCCTTTTTACGAATCCGATTGAAAATTGGCTAGAAAAGACTCAAGACATTGATCTTACTCTATCCCTATTTTTATGACTTTCCTTCAAAGGGCGTGGCTATTACGGTGCCGCAGAGTCTGATTATTCTCCGTGGCAACAAAAGTTCCTGCAAAATGATTCAGATGATCCATCTTCTGGAAATCTTTCACATTTGAGGATATTCAGGCCCTGAAGACGGCTGCCAACTTATTTTTGATCGCAGTGGTAGCGCCACCAACTGGTTAAAACAAATACAAATTATTTTCGTTGATGTTTTTCTCCGGGCAGGTGAACAAAATCTACCTTATATTTGCTCGGATGAGTGTTTAGGCCTTGAGCATGTCACAATACAAAAGTCTTTCGCCTTCTTCAGAGTGTCACATGATGCTGTCTTGTGACCCGTCTTTATCAGCTGATGTTCCATGAGGGCGTGACTTACCTGTCACAAGAATGAAGGCAAGTCACGCCCCCCGCTGTCCGTTCACTCCGCCAAGATGCTGGTCCAGGTGGTAGAGAGGATGAAGGCTCCCTTGTCTCTGTTCATGGTTTTTATGCCTCGCTTGCAGATCTCAATGGCCTCTCTGATCCAGCGCTGTTGTTTGTTCTCTTCTGTGCGGATGACCCTGCCCTTCTCCCGGTCCATGATGTGGTTTTCCCTTTTGCAGTGGTCAGTGATTGCTGATTTGTAATGTTCATGTTGTGCTTGTTCTTTTACTGCTCTGATTTTTTCATTTTTTTGACAGGTAAGTCACACCCTCATGGAACATCAGCTGATAAAGACGGGTCTCAAGACACCATCATGCGACACTCTGAAGAAGGCGAAAGACTCGCCGAAACATGTCAGGTAAAAAATGAACCTAAAACATAATTGTCTGCTTTTAATGAATCAGTCAAATATCAATAATAAGAAGACAAAATGAACCTAATACAAATAAATGAATGCTTAATAACTCCCCTGCACATGCTCCTAAAAATCCAAACCTTCACCTGTAAATAAAACGTCCCGACCTGAAGACATCTTAATGTTATTATTTTGTTATACACACAGTGCCGCCAAGTGGAATCAAAAATTTGTTTTTATTTTAATTTTCACGTACTGCACGGTGCCCTTTTGACGAATCCGACTGAAAATTAGTCAGAAAAGACTCAAGACAATGATCTTACTCTCTGCCGAATTTTGTGACGTTTTGGCAAAAGGCGTGGCTATTAAGGTGCTGAAAAGTCCGATTGTACTCTGTGGCAACAAAAGCTCCGGCAACATGACTCAGATGATCCTATCTTCTCGAAGTTGTACACATTTGAGGATACTTCAGCCCAGAAGACATCTACCAACTTATTTTACATCGTAGTAGTAGCGCCACCAACTGGTAAAAGCTAATACAAGTTATTTTCTTGGATGTTTTTCTCCGTGCAACTCAACAAGGTCGCCCTCATATATGCTCGGATGACTGTTTCGGCCATGAGGATGTCACAATACGAAATTCGTGATTTTTCGTGAAAAGTTGTAGGAGTGGCATTGCACTGTTCGGCAATAAAACAACGCTGATTATGAGGTTCTAAATATGAACGACAACTCGTGAAACTTTACACACACATCAGGCCGAGCAAATTTATCAATATTTTATACGTTAGTTGTGCAGCTTTTTTGAAATGGCTCGCCATGGCCCTCGAGAAATGTTAAAAAAAAGCAGCTCTGGTTGAGTGTTTCACCTCGCTTTTTGTAAATTTTATGGAGTACAGTGAACCCTCAGTTATCGCGGTTAATGGGGACCGAGACCATCCGCGAAAACTGAAAATCCGCGAAGTAGCGGCGCACCTTCAAAAATGCTTAAAAAAATATACAATATATATAATAAATATATAAATATATATATATATATATATATATATATATATATATATATATATATATATATATACGGGGAGAGAGAGAGTGAAATTCATGTTATAACAAAAAAAACAAATTATTATTAAAACGTATTATTTTTTTATTCCCCAGCCATTCTTTTTGTATTTATTTAATTACTCCGACTTTTACCTGCTGGTACGCCGTCCGGTGTGCCCTGTGAAATGAAAGGTGGCATTCTTTATTTATTTATTCATTTATTCATTCATAACTGACAGCCTCGCGCTCCGCTCGTGCCCGGGCAGAAGAGGTGCTCCAATTTGGCTTAACTGTGACACACGCCCGTCCTCCTCCCCCGGAGCTTCCATTCGGTTAAACTTAGGGGCCGCTTGGCACCGCCCGTGCCCGGGGAAGGTGCTCCTCTTCGGCTTACTGTGACGCGAGCATGCCCTCCTCCTCCGGAGCTTCCATTCGGTTAAACTTAGGGGCCGCTTGGAACCGCCCGTGCCCGGGGAAGGTGCTCCTCTTCGGCTTACTGTGACGCGAGCATGCCCTCCTCCTCCGGAGCTTCCATTCGGTTAAACTTAGGGGCCGCTTGGCACCGCCCGTGCCCGGGGAAGGTGCTCCTCTACGGCTTAACTGCCACGCACGCTGGCCGGAGCTCTGGTACGGTCCGAACCGCGCGAAACGTCGCCACCGATCGTGTCCGGGGGAACGTGCTCTTCTTCGTCCACTCTCCTCTTCGCCCACGCTCTTCTTCGGCGCACGCCGGCCGTCTAACCGCTCCAGCGCCCCGTCGTGCCGCTCGGCGAAACTACAATGCCCCCGAATATTTTTTAGACCCGCGAAGCACTGAACCCGCGAAAGGTGAACCGCGAAGTAGCGAGGGTTCACTGTATGTATAAGACCAAGACCTACAAAAAAGTCTCTTGGAGCAATGAGCTAGGTTTTACAGGAAGTCGGCCATTTTGAATTTACTTAAAAGGGGGCGGGTCACCACAATGGACTTTGTGTAGAAATTATTATTGGGGCCCGAGCAGCGACCGCGGCGAGGTCCCTATTGTTTTTGTAGAAAATATTATTACTTTTATTATTATTATTATTATTATTATTAGGGCCTGAGCAGCGACCGCTGCGAAGTCCCTATTGTTTTTGTAGAAATTATTATTATTATTATTTTTCCGATTGTTCGATCGCATTTTTGACCCCCGAAACATGCACAAAAACTCACCAAACTTGGCAGTCTCATCGGGCATGGCGAAAAATTTGATATTTTAACGTCTAATATGAACAGGAAGTGAGTTATGAATTTTTGAAAGTCCGACTTTTGCCCTTTTTTGCATGTTTACAGGGGTCATTCTTTTGCACCCTGATCCTAAAGGCTTCATCTGATTGCCTTAAAATTCTGTCTGTAGCATCTGAAGACCTGGCACAAACACTGGGGCTAAAATTTTTTGTTTCCGAAATACTATATGACGGGGGCGGGGCATCAAAGTTTTCACTTAAGATTTCCTTCGCCGCAATGGACAAAATGCTTAATAACTCTCCTGCACATGCTGCTAAAAATCCAAAACTTCACATGTACATAAAGAGTCTGTACCTGAAGACATCTATATGTTTATATTCAGTTATACACCTTGCGCCAATCAATATAATTTTTTACATTTTGACGTACTGCACGGTGCCCTTTTCACGAATCTGATTGAAAATTGGCTAGAAAAGACTGAAGACATTCATCTTACTCTATCCCTATTTTTGTGACTTTCCTTCGAAGGGCGTGGCTATTACGGTGCCGCAGAGTCTGATTATTCTCCGTGGCAACAAAAGTTCCTGCAAAATGATTCAGATGATCCATCTTCTCGAAATTTTTCACATTTGAGGATATTCAGGCCCTGAAGACGGCTGCCAACTTATTTTTTATCGCAGTGGTAGCGCCACCAACTGGTTAAAACAAATACAAATTATTTTCGTTGATTTTTTTCTCCGGGCAGGTTAACAAAATCTACCTTACATTTGCTCGGATGAGTGTTTAGGCCTTGAGGATGTCACAATACGAAAGTCTTTCGCCTTCTTCAGAGTGTCACATGATGGTGTCTTGTGGCCCGTCTTTATCAGCTGATGTTCCATGAGGGCGTGACTTACCTGTCACAAGAATGAAGGCAAGTCACGCCCCCCGCTGTCCGTTCACTCCGCCAAAATGCTGCTCCAGGTGGTAGAGAGGATGAAGGCTCCCTTGTCTCTGTTCATGGTTTTTATGCCTCGCTTGCAGATCTCAATGGCCTCTCTGATCCAGCGCTGTTGTTTGTTCTCTTCGGTGCGGATGACCCTGCCCTTCTCCCGGTCCATGATGTGGTTTTCCCTTTTGCAGTGGTCAGTGATTGCTGATTTGTAATGTTCATGTTGTGCTTGTTCTTTTACTGCTCTGATTTTTCATTTTTTTGACAGGTAAGTCACACCCTCATGGAACATCAGCTGATAAAGACGGGTCTCAAGACACCATCATGCGACACTCTGAAGAAGGCGAAAGACTCGCCGAAACATGTCAGGTAAAAAATTAACCTAAAACATAATTGTCTGCTTTTAATGGATCAGTCAAATATCAATAATAAGAAGACAAAATGAACCTAATACAAATAAATGAATGCTTAATAACTCCCCTGCACATGCTCCTAAAAATCCAAACCTTCACCTGTAAATAAAACGTCCCGACCTGAAGACATCTTAATGTTATTATTTTGTTATACACACAGTGCCGCCAAGTGGAATCAAAAATTTGTTTTTATTTTAATTTTCACGTACTGCACGGTGCCCTTTTGACGAATCCGACTGAAAATTAGTCAGAAAAGACTCAAGACAATGATCTTACTCTCTGCCGAATTTTGTGACGTTTTGGCAAAAGGCGTGGCTATTAAGGTGCTGAAAAGTCCGATTGTACTCTGTGGCAACAAAAGCTCCGGCAACATGACTCAGATGATCCTATCTTCTCGAAGTTGTACACATTTGAGGATACTTCAGCCCTGAAGACATCTACCAACTTATTTTACATCGTAGTAGTAGCGCCACCAACTGGTAAAAGCTAATACAAGTTATTTTCTTGGATGTTTTTCTCCGTGCAACTCAACAAGGTCGCCCTCATATATGCTCGGATGACTGTTTCGGCCATGAGGATGTCACAATACGAAATTCGTGATTTTTCGTGAAAAGTTGTGGGAGTGGCATTGCACTGTTCTGCAATAAAATAAAGCTGATTATGAGGTTCTAAATATGAACGACAACTCGTAAAACTTTACACACACATCAGGCCGAGCAAATTTATCAATATTTTATACGTTAGTTGTGCAGCTTTTTTGAAATGGCTCGCCATGGCCCTCGAGAAATGTTAAAAAAAAGCAGCTCTGGTTGAGTGTTTCACCTCGCTTTTTGTAAATTTTATGGAGTACAGTGAACCCTCGGTTATCGCGGTTAATGGGGACCGAGACCACCCGCGAAAACTGAAAATCCGCGAAGTAGCGGCGCACCTTCAAAAATGCTTAAAAAAAATATACAATATATATAATAAATATATAAATATATATATATATATATATATATATATACGGGGAGAGAGAGAGTGAAATTCATGTTATAACAAAAAAACCAAATTATTATTAAAACGTATTATTTTTTTATTCCCCAGCCATTCTTTTTGTATTTATTTAATTACTCCGACTTTTACCTGCTGGTACGCCGTCCGGTGTGCCCTGTGAAATGAAAGGTGGCATTCTTTATTTATTTATTCATTTATTCATTCATAACTGACAGCCTCGCGCTCCGCTCGTGCCCGGGCAGAAGAGGTGCTCCAATTTGGCTTAACTGTGACACACGCCCGTCCTCCTCCGTCCGGAGCTTCCATTCGGTTAAACTTAGGGGCCGCTTGGCACCGCCCGTGCCCGGGGAAGGTGCTCCTCTTCGGCTTACTGTGACGCGAGCATGCCCTCCTCCTCCGGAGCTTCCATTCGGTTAAACTTAGGGGCCGCTTGGAACCGCCCGTGCCCGGGGAAGGTGCTCCTCTTCGGCTTACTGTGACGCGAGCATGCCCTCCTCCTCCGGAGCTTCCATTCGGTTAAACTTAGGGGCCGCTTGGCACCGCCCGTGCCCGGGGAAGGTGCTCCTCTACGGCTTAACTGCCACGCACGCTGGCCGGAGCTCTGGTACGGTCCGAACCGCGCGAAACGTCGCCACCGATCGTGTCCGGGGGAACGTGCTCTTCTTCGTCCACTCTCGTCTTCGCCCACGCTCTTCTTCGGCGCACGCCGGCCGTCTAACCGCTCCAGCGCCCCGTCGTGCCGCTCGGCGAAACTACAATGCCCCCGAATATTTTTTAGACCCGCGAAGCACTGAACCTGCGAAAGGTGAACCGCGAAGTAGCGAGGGTTCACTGTATGTATAAGACCAAGACCTACAAAAAAGTCTCTTGGAGCAATGAGCTAGGTTTTACAGGAAGTCGGCCATTTTGAATTTACTTAAAAGGGGGCGGGTCACCACAATGGACTTTGTGTAGAAATTATTATTGGGGCCCGAGCAGCGACCGCGGCGAGGTCCCTATTGTTTTTGTAGAAAATATTATTACTTTTATTATTATTATTATTATTATTATTAGGGCCTGAGCAGCGACCGCTGCGAAGCCCCTATTGTTTTTGTAGAAATTATTATTATTATTTTTCCGATTGTTCGATCGCATTTTTGACCCCCGAAACATGCACAAAAACTCACCAAACTTGGCAGTCTCATCGGGCATGGCGAAAAATTTGATATTTTAACGTCTAATATGAACAGGAAGTGAGTTATGAATTTTTGAAAGTCCGACTTTTGCCCTTTTTTGCATGTTTACAGGGGTCATTCTTTTGCACCCTGATCCTAAAGGCTTCATCTGATTGCCTTAAAATTCTGTCTGTAGCATCTGAAGACCTGGCACAAACACTGGGGCTAAAATTTTTTGTTTCCGAAATACTATATGACGGGGGCGGGGCATCAAAGTTTTCACTTAAGATTTCCTTCGCCGCAATGGACAAAATGCTTAATAACTCTCCTGCACATGCTGCTAAAAATCCAAAACTTCACATGTACATAAAGAGTCTGTACCTGAAGACATCTATATGTTTATATTCAGTTATACACCTTGCGCCAATCAATATCATTTTTTACATTTTGACGTACTGCACGGTGCCCTTTTAACGAATCTGATTGAAAATTGGCTAGAAAAGACTCAAGACATTGATCTTACTCTATCCCTATTTTTGTGACTTTCCTTCGAAGGGCGTGGCTATTACGGTGCCGCAGAGTCTGATTATTCTCCGTGGCAACAAAAGTTCCTGCAAAATGATTCAGATGATCCATCTTCTCGAAATTTTTCACATTTGAGGATATTCAGGCCCTGAAGACGGCTGCCAACTTATTTTTGATCGCAGTGGTAGCGCCACCAACTGGTTAAAACAAATACAAATTATTTTCGTTGATTTTTTTCTCCGGGCAGGTTAACAAAATCTACCTTACATTTGCTCGGATGAGTGTTTAGGCCTTGAGGATGTCACAATACGAAAGTCTTTCGCCTTCTTCAGAGTGTCACATGATGGTGTCTTGTGGCCCGTCTTTATCAGCTGATGTTCCATGAGGGCGTGACTTACCTGTCACAAGAATGAAGGCAAGTCACGCCCCCCGCTGTCCGTTCACTCCGCCAAAATGCTGCTCCAGGTGGTAGAGAGGATGAAGGCTCCCTTGTCTCTGTTCATGGTTTTTATGCCTCGCTTGCAGATCTCAATGGCCTCTCTGATCCAGCGCTGTTGTTTGTTCTCTTCGGTGCGGATGACCCTGCCCTTCTCCCGGTCCATGATGTGGTTTTCCCTTTTGCAGTGGTCAGTGATTGCTGATTTGTAATGTTCATGTTGTGCTTGTTCTTTTACTGCTCTGATTTTTCATTTTTTTGACAGGTAAGTCACACCCTCATGGAACATCAGCTGATAAAGACGGGTCTCAAGACACCATCATGCGACACTCTGAAGAAGGCGAAAAACTCGCCGAAACATGTCAGGTAAAAAATTAACCTAAAACATAATTGTCTGCTTTTAATGAATCAGTCAAATATCAATAATAAGAAGACAAAATGAACCTAATACAAATAAATGAATGCTTAATAACTCCCCTGCACATGCTCCTAAAAATCCAAACCTTCACCTGTAAATAAAACGTCCCGACCTGAAGACATCTTAATGTTATTATTTTGTTATACACACAGTGCCGCCAAGTGGAATCAAAAATTTGTTTTTATTTTAATTTTCACGTACTGCACGGTGCCCTTTCGACGAATCCGACTGAAAATTAGTCAGAAAAGACTCAAGACAATGATCTTACTCTCTGCCGAATTTTGTGACGTTTTGGCAAAAGGCGTGGCTATTACGGTGCTGAAAAGTCCGATTGTACTCTGTGGCAACAAAAGCTCCAGCAACATGACTCAGGTGATCCTATCTTCTCGAAGTTGCACACATTTGAGGATACTTAAGCCCTGAAGACATCTACCAACTTATTTTTCATCGTAGTAGTAGCGCCACCAACTGGTAAAAGCTAATACAAGTTATTTTCTTGGATGTTTTTCTCCGTGCAACTCAACAAGGTTGCCCTCATATATGCTCGGATGACTGTTTTGGCCATGAGGATGTCACAATACGAAATTCGTCCTTTTTCATGAAAAGTTGTGGGAGTGGCATTGCACTGTTCGGCAATAAAACAAAGCTGATTATGAGGTTCTAAATATGAACGACAACTCGTGAAACTTTACACACACATCAGGCCGAGCAAATTTATCAATATTTTATACGTTAGTTGTGCAGCTTTTTTGAAATGGCTCGCCATGGCCCTCGAGAAATGTTCAAAAAAGCAGCCCTGGTTGAGTGTTTCACCTCGCTTTTTGTAAATTTTATGGAGTACAGTGAACCCTCGGTTATCGCGGTTAATGGGGACCGAGACCACCCGCAAAAACTGAAAATCCGCGAAGTAGCGGCGCACCTTCAAAAATGCTTAAAAAAAATATACAATATATATAATAAATATATATATATATTTATATATATATATATATATATATATATATATATATATATATATATATATATATATATACGGGGGAGAGAGAGAGACAGAGAGTGAAATTCATGTTATAACAAAAAAAACAAATTATTATTAAAACTTATTATTTTTTTATTCCCCAACCATTCTTTTTGTATTTATTTAATTACTCCGACTTTTACCTGCTGGTACGCCGTCCGGTGTGCCCTGTGAAATGAAAGGTGGCATTCTTTATTTATTTATTCATTTATTCATTCATAACTGACAGCCTCGCGCTCCGCTCGTGCCCGGGCAGAAGAGGTGCTCCAATTCGGCTTCACTGTGACACACGCCCGCCCTCCTCCCCCGGAGCTTCCATTCGGTTAAACTTAGGGGCCGCTTGGCACCGCCCGTGCCCGGGGAAGGTGCTCCTCTTCGGCTTACTGTGACGCGAGCATGCCCTCCTCCTGCGGAGCTTCCATTCGGTTAAACTTAGGGGCCGCTTGGAACCGCCCGTGCCCGGGGAAGGTGCTCCTCTTCGGCTTACTGTGACGCGAGCATGCCCTCCTCCTCCGGAGCTTCCATTCGGTTAAACTTAGGGGCCGCTTGGCACCGCCCGTGCCCGGGGAAGGTGCTCCTCTACGGCTTAACTGCCACGCACGCCGGCCGGAGCTCTGGTACGGTCCGAACCGCGCGAAACGTCGCCACCGATCGTGTCCGGGGGAACGTGCTCTTCTTCGTCCACTCTCCTCTTCGCCCACGCTCTTCTTCGGCGCACGCCGGCCGTCTAACTGCTTCAGCGCCCCGTCGTGCCGCTCGGCGAAACTACAATGCCCCCGAATATTTTTTAGACCCGCGAAGCACTGAACCCGCGAAAGGTGAACCGCGAAGTAGCGAGGGTTCACTGTATGTATAAGACCAAGACCTACAAAAAAGTCTCTTGGAGCAATGAGCTAGGTTTTACAGGAAGTCGGCCATTTTGAATTTACTTAAAAGGGGGCGGGTCACCACATGGACTTTGTGTAGAAATTATTATTGGGGCCCGAGCCGCGACCGCGGCGAGGTCCCTATTGTTTTTGTAGAAATTATTATGATTATTATTTTTCCGATTGTTCGATCGCATTTTTGACCCCCGAAACATGCACAAAAACTCACCAAACTTGGCAGTCTCATCGGGCATGGCGAAAAATTTGATATTTTAACGTCTAATATGAACAGGAAGTGAGTTATGAATTTTTGAAAGTCCGACTTTTGCCCTTTTTTGCATGTTTACAGGGGTCATTCTTTTGCACCCTGATCCTAAAGGCTTCATCTGATTGCCTTAAAATTCTGTCTGTAGCATCTGAAGACCTGGGACAAACACTGGGGCTAAAAATTTTTGTTTCCGAAATACTATATGACGGGGGCGGGGCTTCAAAGTTTTCACTTAAGATTTCCTTCGCCGCAATGGACAAAATGCTTAATAACTCTCCTGCACATGCTGCTAAAAATCCAAAACTTCACATGTACATAAAGAGTCTGTACCTGAAGACATCTATATGTTTATATTCAGTTATACACCTTGCGCCAATCAATATAATTTTTTACATTTTGACGTACTGCACGGTGCCCTTTTAACGAATCTGATTGAAAATTGGCTAGAAAAGACTCAAGACATTGATCTTACTCTATCCCTATTTTTGTGACTTTCCTTCGAAGGGCGTGGCTATTACGGTGCCGCAGAGTCTGATTATTCTCCGTGGCAACAAAAGTTCCTGCAAAATGATTCAGATGATCCATCTTCTCGAAATTT
Source organism: Idiotropiscis lumnitzeri (assembly GCF_059441095.1). Taxonomy (NCBI): domain Eukaryota; kingdom Metazoa; phylum Chordata; class Actinopteri; order Syngnathiformes; family Syngnathidae; genus Idiotropiscis; species Idiotropiscis lumnitzeri. The sequence continues at coordinate 247,333 of NW_028283751.1, read as the reverse complement.
TTCACATTTGAGGATATTCAGGCCCTGAAGACGGCTGCCAACTTATTTTTGATCGCAGTGGTAGCGCCACCAACTGGTTAAAACAAATACAAATTATTTTCGTTGATGTTTTTCTCCGGGCAGGTGAACAAAATCTACCTTATATTTGCTCGGATGAGTGTTTAGGCCTTGAGGATGTCACAATACGAAAGTCTTTCGCCTTCTTCAGAGTGTCACATGATGGTGTCTTGTGGCCCGTCTTTATCAGCTGATGTTCCATGAGGGCGTGACTTACCTGTCACAAGAATGAAGGCAAGTCACGCCCCCCGCTGTCCGTTCACTCCGCCAAAATGCTGCTCCAGGTGGTAGAGAGGATGAAGGCTCCCTTGTCTCTGTTCATGGTTTTTATGCCTCGCTTGCAGATCTCAATGGCCTCTCTGATCCAGCGCTGTTGTTTGTTCTCTTCGGTGCGGATGACCCTGCCCTTCTCCCGGTCCATGATGTGGTTTTCCCTTTTGCAGTGGTCAGTGATTGCTGATTTGTAATGTTCATGTTGTGCTTGTTCTTTTACTGCTCTGATTTTTCATTTTTTTGACAGGTAAGTCACACCCTCATGGAACATCAGCTGATAAAGACGGGTCTCAAGACACCATCATGCGACACTCTGAAGAAGGCGAAAGACTCGCCGAAACATGTCAGGTAAAAAATTAACCTAAAACATAATTGTCTGCTTTTAATGAATCAGTCAAATATCAATAATAAGAAGACAAAATGAACCTAATACAAATAAATGAATGCTTAATAACTCCCCTGCACATGCTCCTAAAAATCCAAACCTTCACCTGTAAATAAAACGTCCCGACCTGAAGACATCTTAATGTTATTATTTTGTTATACACACAGTGCCGCCAAGTGGAATCAAAAATTTGTTTTTATTTTAATTTTCACGTACTGCACGGTGCCCTTTTGACGAATCCGACTGAAAATTAGTCAGAAAAGACTCAAGACAATGATCTTACTCTCTGCCGAATTTTGTGACGTTTTGGCAAAAGGCGTGGCTATTACGGTGCTGAAAAGTCCGATTGTACTCTGTGGCAACAAAAGCTCCAGCAACATGACTCAGGTGATCCTATCTTCTCGAAGTTGCACACATTTGAGGATACTTAAGCCCTGAAGACATCTACCAACTTATTTTTCATCGTAGTAGTAGCGCCACCAACTGGTAAAAGCTAATACAAGTTATTTTCTTGGATGTTTTTCTCCGTGCAACTCAACAAGGTTGCCCTCATATATGCTCGGATGACCTTACACAAAAATTAATGACAGAAATTATCATGGTACTTGCATTCTGTTGTTCTATAACAAAAGTGCAAGCTGTTAGCTCCGCAAAGCTAACGCAACAAGCTAGCGTCCCTCGTGCTCACATTCAATGCAAACCTGACCACCGGATGAAAATACGCGTCGGTTTAGTTCTTTAAATGAGTAAAAGCACCATGACGTTTTATAATTATTCAATGCTTAACTGGAGCTCGTCAATTATGTCGATGTAGGAGCACATGTTTGCTAGGCCAGTGTTGTAGGCCCACATCCATGGTGCTACTTTGTATAGTGTTTTCCACACAACTATCTCTAACCATGAACAAATGCACTCGAGGCATGTTTTGAATAAAAACAAACGAAAAACACTTACCTCTCCGTTTCAACAGCAGTTCGAACTTCGAAGTGGTGATATTCTCCAGCGTTAAGCACCTGCTCGAACTGCGAATAGGTCAAATTCAACAGCGTCTTTTTTCTGTCTTAATAAGGACGCGATGAGAGGAGGAGCGCTTGCCTTTTCGTCAGCACGCCCCGCGCGGGTGGTGCTGCTTTATCACTCTCTATCTGTGCCCGCCCGCCGGCATGTCGATAGAAAAATAATATTCCTTCAAACATTACTTTCATCTTCTTAACGTTTTGTAGTGAATTTAACAGGTTCACCACTTTTTTCAAATACACCAATGGAAAACAGGTCTTAATTGAGGAAACATACAAAGAGCGTCTCACAAACACCTTATGATGAGCAATGTAATTTGATCACGTTTTTTGTCACTGCCTGGACGTCGGTTCACTGGCCTGGTGGCAGTGGCTTGTAGACACTGTCACTGAGTGGGAACGGATCTCAAGGTGGGTCAAACTAACCCAAGCAGTGGATCGGTCCGTTTTTTAAATTTATTAATTTTTTTATTTTATGTATTTATTTATTATTTAATACAAGGGCTTTGGCTCACTACCAGTGGGCGGGACCAAAGAATTTGGGTTTCCTTTGAGCTAGGAGGCAGTCAAAGGCAGTCCAATCCCCGGCAACATAAAGCGCCTAGCTCTGGGGACATGGAATGTCATTTCTCTGGTAGGGAATGAACCCGAGCTGGTGTGTGACTAGACCAGTGGTTCTCAATTATTTCCTGTCATGCCCCCCCTACCAAGAAGAAAACAATTCGCACCCCCCCCCACCACAATTTTTTTTTACATTTTGTACTAATGTACATGTTCTTTGCATATTAATGTTAGATTGTCAATAAAATATCTTACCTTAACAAAGCTAAATTGATAAAAAAAAATATCATTTTGAGAACGACTATTGTGAGGATCTCGAAACTCAGTACTCTGTGGTGCTAATATTGATGAGATGATAAATATGTTGAAGCCACAGAACAAAAAGATTAGATATTGTTTGGAAATTAATGACGTACATAACAAAGGAATATCAGCCTTGATTGGAGTACATTACTGCATTTACATTTTTAATAAAAATGAAACAATTATTGATGTTATGACCACTATGAAGAATTTAAAAAAACAATATATAGGGATAATTATAGTTTTCATTTTGTTATGTTTAGTCTGTTCATGTTGCATTATTTTTATGACAAAGATGATGGTTAATCGTAGGTTTGTTGCCCAAATGTACCGTTACAACCTGATTAATGTTGAGAATGACGAACTCAAACTGGACACTAAAACGTAAAAACACATGGACTTCTTGCCCCTGTCCACACACGTGCACACACACACACACCATACACGAAGATCCGGGAGGTAAGGACGGCTGTCCTCTCCTACAACGAGGCAAGGGCCTCCACCAAGTCACCCCAGGGACAAGTTTTATTCCCTGATGGTCATCAAATTATGAGGATCTCATTCTACGCCGGAAGGGAGGAGGGGAATTTTTCCCTAATGTGAGGTTTTCGCTACTCCACTGATGATCACACTGTTGTATGATTTCATTATGATGATCTGTCTTAAAGCCGTAAGGACATGATTTTTAAATCCACAACAGGGGGGAAATGTAAGATGGGCTGAGGATAGGTAATCAGTTTGTGTATTCATAATCATGTTTTTATACACTCATTAATGTTTAACACACACAGAGACACTTACTTGTTATTTTAACACACACACACACAGACACCGTATCCTGAAGATGTGTTTAGTTAAACTGACCTTGGGTTATGATTTTCTGCCTGCTGGAGTCCCTGGTGATTAGTTATTGATGCTTTAGTTAAACTGACCTTTATACCGTGAGTTATTGATGTTTTCTGTCTCTTGGTGATTAGTTGTTGATGCTTTTCTGTCTTCTGGTGATTAGTTATTGATGAGTTAGTTTCAAAAAAAGGCAGAACGGAGGGTGAGAGTCAGAGGGTGTGCGGGATTGAACTGGCAAGACGGCTGTTTCGCCTCCTGGCTCCCTCTCCCATTCTGAATGGCACAAAACGAAAACTTTAGTAAGTTATTTCAGTCTAAAAAAGGCGTCAGGGCATTTTTAAACCGGACAGTAAGTCGTCACTGTCTTGGTTCCTTTTTGTGCCTTGACCCATCCCGGAATTATTGAAAGGATGCAGTCCTATTTACAGGCCCCAGTGACACCCCAGGTTTCTGTTGTTTGTACGAGGGCACTTAATAGGTACTGCTATTCACAATCGTCTTAGGCTGTTTCTTTGCAGAAGTTTATGGACAATGTGTAGTGCTGTAGGATGCAGTCTAGAGCATTCTTGACATTGAAGCTTTTGTTTCCAGCAACTGCTAATGCGACCGTGCATCAAACATGCAAAACACAGACCCTTGCTCCTCAAGAAGTCAATCTTATCCTTGTGATGCTTTCTCCTAAATTCCTTACAAATTGTGAGACTGTTGCTCTCCATTACAATTAGCACATGGTTTGGCAATAGCATCCACTGAAACAGGTTCTGCCTTTGGCGTGGTGGTTTTGTTGTTTTCCATCTTGGCGGGCACAATGACTGTTGTGAAGACTTTCTTTGATTTTGGTGTTTCTGTGTGTTGTGATTTTGTTTTCTGTTTTATAGAATCTTTCGTGCTTGTCAACAAAGTCAACAAAATCCTTAAACTTCACTCTTCTATTTGTTCTTTCTTGGAGATTGCAGGCAAATTTTCTCCAAGATTCTATAAGTCTGTATGGAAGTTTGTTTGCCAATGCCTTTATATTAGCCATGTTGTCCAAGTCCTCCATGTAATTAACATCTGCCATTATGTTCAAACAGCCCATAAGGAATAATGTGAAAGACTGAAGTGCAACACCATCTTCAGACTTGATTGTTGGCCAATCCATGGCTTCCTTTAAATATGCTTCTGCTATCATGAAGTCATCACCATAAAACTCCTTCAAGATTTGTTTTGCTTTGGTATATCCTGTCAGAGGTTCCATATGGATGCAGCTCTTCACCAACTCATGTGGTTGTTCACTAGTATACTGCAGCTAAAATTGAAGATGATCACGGTTATCACTTGTACGGCCTTCAATCCCATGTTCAATGGCACCTATACAGGTTTTATAATGCAGAGGGTCGCCTTTAAACGTAGGAATGGAAAGTTCGGGAAGTAGCGATGCTTTTTGACTCTTTGCTAAGTATTCTGCGACACTGGCTTGCTGTGAGATTGCTTGGCAAAGGCCATCAAGCACATGTCCCTGTTGTTCTCTACTTTCTGTCTGATGTGGAAATCTAGCCATTGGAATAGTCGAAGTGGGAGCATTTCAGGTCAACACTGCTTGTTGCTCTGATAGGCTGTGATGGTAATTGAATGTTTTTCCTTGTTTAAATTGTAACACACTCATCAGGAATGTGGATACCATCCTCCTGGGTATTTTCATATCTTCTCAAGACATCCAATTTAGCATCAGACTCAGGGAGTGCCGTTTGCATTGCATGCATTTGCTTCTTTGCCTTAATTGCAGCTTCTTCTTGCTCAAGTGCCAACCTTTGTTGTAAATCAGCAGCCTTTGCCTTTAAACATGCTCGTTCCATTTGAGCCTTTAATTTAATTGAAGACGTTGACAGAAGTGAGCTTCTGTCTGTTAGATTCTTTACTTCTACTTCTATGGGTGTAGTTAGTTGATGCAGATCTACTATCATCAGGTGATATTTGTTTATTGCATCCTTCCTCTGCACGTTTCAAAACGTCCTTCTTCCATTGCTCACATTTCCATTAATTACATTTTTTGGATCAAACCAGTTATTTTGGTCATCGGCAAAATCCTCTTCAGTCTTTAAATTTTGCACACCGGAATTGAGGTCCACAAATTCTTGCTCCATGCCGCTAAAGCAAACACGAAGCTCAGTTTTTTACAGCGTCAACATTTGCATCATCCTCCATCAATTGTTCAATTTGACGTTGCATGGAGGTCAATTGAGCAAATTTGCACCTGCGTGCCTGCATCCGTTTAGGCTTGTGATCTTCTACAGCTTTTCTCCGTCATTTTTAATGTCCGCTTTCCACTGTCTTGTTCCTCCATGTCAATCCACAATCAAGCAAACAAAAACGTCAAACTGACTGTAGCGTCTCAATTTGTAGGTCAGCTGAATGACGATCAAAGTTTTAAGCAGTTTACTCACGCACCTGTTACGTGCACGTCCTTGTTAACTCGCGATGCTTGTCAAGTATGGACGCATGCTAACAGCTAGCAGCTCATTGTCCCGACTGGAAAGTTGCTCCTTAGCTGTGATGTGCCTAGGGTTACACTATCTATCATTAACAAACACAGCCAGCCCTCCTCTTTCCTCTTACCGCTTTCCAGTGTCCTGTCCGCAAGTAGTATTTGGAAGCCGTCAAATTCCACGACGGTGTCCGGCGTTAGGTCTGTTAGCCATGAATCCGTGAACATCAGCAAGCTAGCTCATTGGAAGTTCCTCTCGTGCCGCGTCCATTTTCTTGGGAAGGTATCTAACATTTCCCATAAAAACGGACAGGAGGACGGGGTGGTCACGCCTCCTCTTTGCCTGGCGTTTCGCCCCCGCGCGACATCCCCCGTCTCTTCCTCTTCAACTCGTGGGGGATATCGGGTCTCGCTCCGGGAGTCGGCACGGGGTTAGCACGAAGTGCTAACAGCTGATCTCTTGTGTAAACGATTGATCCGTAGCTCCCAGTGACATCTCCGGACACGATCACGCAAAAAACAGCCCCCAGCAGCAATAAAACCACCGCAATTTGGATGTCCATTGCTGCGATGAGGTAAAATAAATAAAACTGGGTAAAGGAAAAAACACGCGAAAAAGGCTCAAATAGTGAGCCGTGCTGCTTTAGCAGGTAGCCACTCGCGTGGTGACGGAACCGTAAAAACAAATGTGGTCCCATCAAAATCTGATGGGATATTTAAAAATAAAAGCGTGAAAATTTGCTTATTTGTCTGTCGTCACCAATGATTAAAAAAATTAAAATCATTACAAAATCCTCAAGCTATCGTGATACCAGACAAGTTCTGCGGGACACCAGACCACCCCAGTTGTCCACAAAAAGTGGTCACTTCAAAATTTGATGTGGCATTTAAAAATAAAAAAATCACCTGAAATATGCACTGTGATCAACACTGATTTAAAAGAAAAATCTTTAAAAAATATCCTCAAACTATCGTGATACCAAACCAGGATTGGGGATACTAGACCACACCAGCTGTCCACCAAAAGTGGTCACATCAAAATGTGATGTGGCACTTCAAAATAAAAGTAGCCTGAAATTCGCTTATTTCACGGTCATCACCACTGAGTTAAAAAAAAAAATAGCTCGAGCTATCGTGATACCAGACCAGTTTTGTGGGACACGAGACTACCCCAGCTGTCCATAAAAAGTGGTCCCATCGAAATCTAATTTGTAATTTCAAACTAAAAGTTGCCTGAAATCTGCACATTTCACTGTCATCATGCCTGACTTTAAAATTTCATTAAAAAATATCCTCTAGCTATGGTAATACCAAACCAGGTTTGGAGGACACAAGACAACACAGCTTTCCACCAAAAGTAGTCCCATCAAAATGTAAGGAGGCATTTTAAAATAAAAGAGCTGGAGCTGTCGTAATACCAGACTAGTTTTGTTGGACACTAGACGACCCCAGCTGTTCATCAAAAATGGTCCCATCAAAATCTGATGTGTAATTTCACAATAAAAAAAAACCCACCTGAAATATGCACATTTCATTGTCATCAACACTGATTTTAAAATAATCATTTCAAAATACCCTCGAGCTATCGTGATATCAGACCCATTTTGGGGGACACTAGACAACCCCAGTTGTCCATCAAATGCGGTCCCACCAAAATGTGATACGGCATTTCAAAATAAAAGTAGCCTTAAATCAGCATACATCACTGTTATCAGGCCTGACTAAAATATCATGACAAAATATCCTCCAGCTATCATGATACCAGACAAGACATATTTCACTGTCATCACCATTGATTTAAAAAAATTAATTAAAAACTAGAGCTGCGAGCAGCTATAAAGGGCCCTCGCCACCCGGACAACGTTGGGGTACTGGCACGTTGGAAATGTGAAATATTTCAGAGAAATAACGTGAGGAATCTTCAAGAGGAATTTGCTTGTAGTTAAAGTTAGAGCAGCTTTTGTTTTCAAAGCCTCGTCAATGTTTGAAGTAAATTTGTTGGCAGGCACTACAGGTGCATCAAATCAAAGACTAATAGACTGAAAAACATTTTCTTTCCGAGAGCCATCACCATTCTGAACTCTCACACACATGCACACACACACGACCACCCTTACCTTGCTGAACAGCGACGTATTGTGTTGTATTTCTCCAATTTCATACTATTTTCCATCACAATATTTATTCTCTTATCTAATTTATATATTTGATTAAATTATTGTTGTATTGCACTGGAGAGGGGAGCTCCCTAATCTTGTTGCACACTGTACAATGACAATAAAAGGATTTCGGATTCTGATAAATTTAGAATGGCCGACTTCCTGTTCAATTTAGCATACGGCTCCATGAGACTTTTTATTAGGTCTTGGCTTTGTACACACTTCATCAAATTTTCAGTTTGGTGAAACAGGGGGCTGTTTTTTTTTGTTGTTTTTTTTTTCTAGGGGGCGATAGCGAGCCATTTTTAAACAACTGTACGACAAAATAATAAAATATTGTGAATATTGAATCAACTCCCGGTTGAGTGGACGCTGGCACGTTTGGCTGCCACTGCTCACCGGTAACTCTCAGAAATTTTTTGGATCCGCTTGTTGTACCTGCTTTAGCAGTTTACAATCCCTCCAGTTACAGTGATTTTATTTATTATTATCTGTATGTTGAGCGATCCCGATTCTCATGAATGCCACCCACCGATTGCATAGTCGCTGACGCGTCTACTGTGGCTAAAGTTTAGCTTACCTATCAAAGTTAGCACCTGTCTGCCATGTGGACCCGCAGGCCAGTCTGCTTCTCGCACTTCTGCCTGTTCCTGTCATGTCATCAACCTGTGTCAGGACAACTTCAATCCACTGCCGCTGAACTCCGCTGGATTTACCGACACATGCCCGAGGGAAACGCACCACCACCACTGCTCCTCCTCCCGAACATCGCTCGTCGACCCTTGAAGGATTGTATGGCAATTACCGGCATTTTAAACATTTATGGGACAGAATGTCAATTATTTAATTTAGCAGGTTTATATTTACTGAATATGCTATGATCGCAAAATTCCGGACGAACTGGCGAGGCTGCCCGGCTCACCGTGGCTTGTCATCGGGACCGGGAGGTGGCGCAGGCGACGCAGAGAGAGGAAGCAGAAGCGGGGCTGCAGGTCCGGTGTCTTGGAACGGCTGCGACGGCAGCCCCATAGGCAACCACTGCCGAGTCTGTACCTCACCAACGCCAGATCCGTGGTCCACAAAATCGACGACCTGGGATTACAAATCCTGGGAAACCGCTATGTGCGAGACAGCAGTGTGATCGTCGTCACGGAATCCTGGCTGCACGCAGACGTCCCCGATGCTAGCATCCAGCTGGCCGGGCGCTCGCTACATCGCGCGGATCGGACAAGGGACACCGGTAAGAGACGGGGCGGGGTGGCTCTGTGTTTACGTGCATGAGAACTGGTGCGGCGATAGCACGATCGTCGAGAAGCACTCTTCCCCCGACATCGAGTTCATGTCCGTTAAATGCCGGCCTTATTTTCTCCCGAGGGAGCTAACGGTCGTGATTGTCACAGCTGTTTACATCCCTCCCGACGCTAGCACTAGCACGGCGCTCTCGCTACTCGCGTGCGTCATCAATAAACATCAGCGGGCCCACCCTGATGGCGTTCACGTAGTAGCGGGAGACTTTAATAAGGCCAATTTAAAGACTGCACTCCCAGAGTTTCACCAGCATGTCAAGTGCCCAACGAGGGGAGACAACACTCTCGACCATGTGTACTCGAACATCAAGCACGCATACAGGGCCCTCCCACTCGCCCCCCTCGGCCAGTCAGACCACCTGTCCTTGCAGCTCGCACCTGCATACACCCCTCTCAGGCGCAGATTCAGGCCCACCACAAAGACTGTGAAAACCTGGCGTGACGGCGCCATGAGTGAATTACAGGACTGCTTTCAAGACACAAACTGGGGCCTCTTTGATCATCAGGACCTTGATGTCTACACACATTGTGTAGTGGACTACATCAAGTTCTGCATGGAAACTGTGTCCCTACACAGGACTATACGGACCTTCCCAAATGCGAAGCCCTGGATGTCCAGCAGGGTTCGCTCTCTCCTCAAGGCCCGTGACGCTGCCTTCAGGTCAGGCGACAAAGCCCAGTACAGGGTGGCTCGTGCTGACCTGAGCAAAGGCATCAAGCTAGCCAAGGCAACCTACAAGGGGAGGCTGGAGGCCCACCTTGCCAGTAACAGACCACGGGAGGTGTGGCAGGGTCTACGGAGCATCACCAACTTCCGTGGCAGCAGCACGACCTCTGCAGACCCGAGTGCATCGCTGGCAGAGGAGCTTAACTGCTTCTTTGCTCGCTTTGACTCGCCCCAACCGTCACACCCCCGCACTTCATGCTCCAACCCCCCCCCACTCACCGTAGAGGAACACGATGTGAGGCGCGCGCTCCTGGCTGTTAACCCCAGGAAAGCTACTGGACCCGACGGAATACCAGGCAAGGTCCTCAAAACATGTGCCCACCAACTGTCACATGTATTCTGCAGGATCTTTAACCGCTCCCTGGCTCAAGCAGTCATCCCCTCCTGCTTGAAAACTTCCACCATTATTCCTGTCCCCAAAAAGTCACCAGCCGTCCACCTGAATGACTACCGTCCTGTTGCTCTCACACCAGTCATCATGAAGTGCTTCGAGAGGCTGGTTCTCCAGCACATCAGGGACTGCCTTCCTCCCACTCTGGACCCCTACCAGTTTGCATACTGGGCTAACAGATCCACTGAGGACGCCATCAACACTGCTCTGCATGTTGTGCTGGGCCACCTGGAACAACAGCAGAGCTATGCAAGGATGCTCTTTGTGGACTACAGCTTGGCATTCAACACAATCATCCCAGACATCCACGTCGCCAAACTTGACATTCTCGGCCTCCCTGCCCTCACACGCATCTGGATTAAGGACTTTCTGACCAACAGACCCCAGACTGTGTTGCTCGGCCCCTACACGTCCTCCACCTGCATGCTGAGCACCGGTTCCCCTCAAGGATGCGTGCTGAGCCCTCTCCTATACGCCCTCTACACCTACGACTGCAGCCCGGCCCATGGCAACAACACCATCGTCAAGTTTGCTGACGACGCGACAGTGGTCGGTCTGATCTCGGAAGGTGACGAGACAGCCTACAGAGAGGAGGTAAAGAGACTGACAGCTTGGTGCAAGGACAACAGACTGCACCTTAACACTGCAAAAACAAAGGAGATTGTCGTCGACTTCAGGAGGAACAAGACGGTGCCGCCCCCCCTCTGCATCGAAGGCGTGTGTGTGGAGAGGGTCCACACGTTCAAGTTCCTGGGAGTACAGATCTCCGACGACCTTTCTTGGACTCACAACACCACAGCAGTGGTAAAGAAGGTCCACCAGCGTCTGCACTTCCTGAGAGTCCTCAGGAAATTCAACCTGGACAGGAAGCTGCTGCTAGCCTTCTACCACTCGTCCATTGAGAGCCTGTTGACGTACTGTGTCTCCACCTGGTACAGCGGCTGCACTGAGGCCGACAGAGTGAGGCTCCAGAGGACAGTCAAAACAGCGCAAAGGATTATTGGCTGCCCTCTCCCCTCACTGTCGGACATCTACACCGCCCGGTGCCTCAGAAGGGCTCTCAACATCGTCAAAGACAATACCCACCCAAACTCACACCTGTTCGACCTGTTGCCCTCTGGCAGGCGCTACAGATGCATCAAATCGAGGACCAATAGACTGAGAAACAGTTGCTTTCCGAGAGCCATCTCCATTCTGAACTCTCACACACACACGAGAACACCCTTACCTTGCAGAACAGCATCGTGATGTGTTTTTATATACCCTATTCTGTACTAAATTCCATTGCACTCTCTTATTTATTAATCTAATTTATATATTTGTCTGTCTTATTGTTGTATTGCACTGGAGAGGGGAGCCTTCTAATCTCGTTGCACACTTGAGTACAATGACAATAAAGGGATTTCTAATTCTAATTCTAATTCTACTACGCATAGGAATGACTGATTGTAGTCATGGTCTTTACTGATTTATGATATTATTTTCACATGCTAAAGTTATATTACTTAGTTTATAAATGTGTGAACATAGTATTTTCATGACCTACACTCACATTCACATCATACATATTCAGTCTGCACATTACAAACTGATGACAAGCCAGACAGCACTTCATGGACAAATATGACAAAGCACATTCTCCACATAGGACATAGAGATGCAAACATACCAAATTGGGCACTGGATTTAGTTTTAAAATCGCTGCATTGGCTCCCCGTGTGTTTCAGGATTGATTTTAAGGTTCTTCAATTAGTTTTTAAATGCCTTAACGGTCTTGGGCCATCCTCGCGGACCCTGAGGTCCTCTGGCACCGGCCTGTTAATTATTCCTCGGGTGAGGACTGGAACACATGGCGAGGCTGCATTCAGCCATTCTGGTCCTCGTCTATGGAATAGCCTGCCGGAGGACATCAGGTCCGCAGAGACTGTTGATATTTTTAAAAGGAGGCTCAAGACCAGACCTGGGCATTGCACGGCCCGCGGGCCACATCCGGCCCGCCGGGTGGCACTGACTGGCCCGTATGACAGACCTGGGCATTGTATGGCCCGGGCCACATACCTTTGGTTGACTCTGACCGCGAGTGTAAGGTTAATTGGAAATTTCAAAATAAACATACTTTTTAATTTCACCTCATTCATGGGCGAAAGCTGCACTGCTTTTATTCTGAAATTGTTTTTTTTTTTTATTCCCGCACAATGTGCGTCGCACATAATGACGTAATGCGTTTATCAAGACATGCGCGCGATTGAATCACAACAAGACAACGTTCGTCCTCAAAAATGTCCGCTCAGGCTACAAAAAGAAAGGTAGATGCCGAATGTAGAATTTTCAACAAAAATTGGACAGCGAAGTATTTATTTACTGAAGTTAGAGGTAAAGCTGTGTGTTTAGTTTGCGGGGAGCAGATCGCCGTGTTGAAGGACTACAATTTGAGTCGGCATTACCAGACGAAACATGCAGAGAAATATAAAAACGGCACCAGATAACAATGAACTGGGACACTTTTTCTCAAAATCACAGTTCAGTGACAGTCAATATGTTGTATCTTGCTTAATGTTTGGTGCAAAAAGACAATATTGTGATGTCTTTAAAATGCTCAGAACCTTTACACAACTATTCAACAGTATATGGAACTCAAAATGTGTTTTGAAGTGAATGTGACAGAATATGTTTACTAATATGAGTCACAAATAGTAAAAAATGTTAATATTTTGTCTACCATTGTGTTGAGAAATTTGAATGAATACATTTTTGTAAGGCAACCTCATTTTTTCAGTTTATTTGGTATTTAGTTTCATTGCTTAACTTTAATGCCAGCTTGTCAAAACAGTGCTATTTACTGCTTTTTAAAAAAGAAATACAATTAATATTATGCAGAATTGAGTTCAGCCTTTTGGCCCGGCCCTCCACAATATTTAATGTTTCTTATGTGGCCCCATGGAAAAAATAATTGCCCACCCCTGCTCAAGACTCACCTTTTTTGTTTGGCTTTTAAATAATTTATCTTAGTCTTTTAATTCAGGATTGTCATTTTATATATTATCATTGTCTTTAATTTTTTTTAGCTTCTTTGTCTTTTAGTATCATCATTTTTCTTATATATTTTAGCTGCGTCATTTTATATTATTGTCTTTTAATTTTTAGCTTCTTCTCTGTCTTTTAGTATCATAATTTTTCTTATATATTTTAGCTTCGTCTTTTTATATTATTGTCCTTTAATTTTTAGCTTCTTTTTTGTTTAGCATTATCATTTTCTTTTATATATTTTAGCTCCAGTGTTTCCTCAAGGGGGGCCTCCGCGCTGGGAGGTGTGGCTGGCCTTCTCACAGGGGGCTTCATCCCGGAGGCTCCTTAGGCCCGGCGGACCGGGGCCCTCTGCACTATGTGTAGGGTCTACCCCGGTCAGTCTGGGCTAGGGGTCTGTGTGTTGGCGCAGCTCCCTGTGGGCGTGAGCCGTCATCCCTCTCAGCGCGGATGACCTACCCTGGGTACATTTTCTCATATGGTTTCTCTGTGCCTTACCCTGTCTTTCTACTAAGATGGTTTATTAAGTTGTGTGAATGCGAGTGTTCTGTGTGTGTGCGAGTTCAGGCGTGTATGTGGATGTGTCTTGTGTTTATGTTGAGTGGGTGGAATGGGTTTTAGTTTTTCGTTGTAATTTGGATGTTTTTATTGTACAGCACTTTGAGCCGCATTTTATGTATGAAAAGTGCTCTTATAAATAAAATTTGATTGATTGATTGGAGGGTTCAAGGGGACGCCATTGCAAAAACACATTCTGAAAGACATAATTTGATTTTGGAGCACACATACATGCACACTGACAAGATTACAGGGGAATACCAGCAGGAGAGACGGAGAGACTGCCCGCCGGAGAAGGCCAGCCGTGGAATACCAGTCTTGGGGACCAGCTGGGAATCAACCATCCAGACAATGATTAATCTGGAGAGGACCTTCCCTTGGACGTAGACCCGTGCCGGGGGAAGAATGTGAGGCTGGGCTGAGATAACGCACGACTCTTTTCGACTGTGCTTGCCCAAGTACATTTTCTCATGAGATTAAGAAAAAGCCGCTCAGTACTATTTCCTGAACCTCCGCCCTATTTCCTACCTACCATTCATTTCAAAAGTCCTAGATAATGTAGTCACCACTCAACTCCACTCTCATCTCACCTGCAATAACCCTTTCAGTCCGGTTTCCGTGCACTTCACAGCACTGAATCAACTCTACTCAAGGTCACCTCTGCTCTCCTCATTGCAGCTGACTCAGATTCATTCTCCATTGTCATCCTTCTTAACCTGACTGCGGCCTTTGACACCATCTCACACACCATCCTTCTCAAAAGACTTTCTTCCATCGGCATCACCCACACCGCCCTCAACTGGTTCCATTCATACTTCAAAGACCGCACTCAGTTCATCCAGCTTAAATATTTCTCATCAAAGTCCCTCCCAGTCACCTCAGGTTTGCCCCAAGGCTCGGTCCTGGCCCCCCTATTATTTATCATATACCTCCTTCCCCTTGGCAGCATTTTCCGAAAATTCAATATCGCTTTCCATTGCTTCGCGGATGACACCCAGCTCTAGTTCTCCTGCAAACCCAGCATATCACTCCCTCCCACCTCCGTCACCTCCTGTCTATCTGAAATCAATGACTGGTTTTCTAATAATTTCATGAGGCTTAACAGCGACAAAACAGAAGTTATTCTTTTCAGTACAAAATCAATACAATCCAAAGTTGGCAGTTTTCCCATTCCTGTTGGCCCCTCCATTGTTTTCCCATCCCCTCAGGTCAAGAGTCTGGGTGTCATCCTTGACAGCACTCTATCTTTCCATAAGCATAATAACACAACCCGGTCAGCCTACTTCCATCTGCACAATATCAGTCAACACCGCCCCTCCCTTTTTCCCTCATCCACTTCTATTCTGGTCCAAGTCGAGTCAAGTCAATTTTATGTGTATAGCCCTTAATCACAGACAGTCTCAAAGGGCTTTACATAACCACAATCAACATCCACTGATCTTAACCCCCAGGAGGGCAAGGAAAAACTCAAAACCCCATTGGGGGAAAAGTGAGAAAACTTGAGAAGGGACCACAGATGGGGGGGAAACCCCCTTCCAGGATGACCAGGCTGCTTTGGATGCCAAGTGGGCAACATTTGACACATACAATGATGCTATACAATGTTAGATGAGATAATGTGAGAGTCAATTAAATGAAGTGCTGCAGGAAGATGACTTTAGTGGAGTGGGTCCTCATCCAGGACCGTAATCGCCATGGCAGCATATCCGAGGTTGAGCCTTTGATCTTGAAATAGTCAGTTTGGGGTAAATTCAGAACAGCCACTTCCAAGTGAATCACCATCACCTAATTCCCAAGCCGTGGAATTGGGAACAGAAAAAAAAGAACAGAAATAGTAAACAGGCCAACAAGTAGTTCAACGAAGTGCTGAAATATAGGGAAATCAGAAGAGGTGCTGCATGAAGACGACTTCGGCAGAGAAGGTCCCTCCCCGGTTGGTCAGTGCCGTAATCTTCATAGCAGGTCACCATCACCTAATTCCCAAGCAGGGGAAGAGGGGGCAGAAAAGAGGAGAAGCGGCAGTAAACAGGCCAACAAATAATTAAATTAGATGCTAAAGTATATAAATAAATGTCGCGCTGCAGGAAGACGACATCACTGGAACAGGTGCATGCCCAGTTTGTCAATGCCTTAAATTTCCTAGTGGGTCACCGTCACCTAATCCCCCAGCCGGGGAAAAGGGGGCAGAAAAGAGAAGATAAGAGAAAAAGCGGCAGTAAACAGGCCAACAAATAGTTCAACTAAATGCACAAGAGTATAAATGCGTCTTTAATAGTGTTTTGAACATTTCTACTGAGGTGGCGCCTCTAATACCTGAGGGTAGTACATTCCAAAGCATTGGTGCCCGAATAGAGAACGCTCTAGAACCTGTGGACTTCTTTTTGGCTCGCGGGATCACTAAAAGACCAGCATTTTGTGAGCGAAGGTTTCGGGACGGAACATATGGTACCACGAGGTCAACGAGATAGGAAGGTGCTAAGCCATGCAATATTTTATAGGCAAGTAGCAGAACTTTAAAATCACATCTCAAGTGGACCGGAAGCCAATTCAAATTGGCAAGTATCGGGGTAATATGATCAAACTTTCTCGTTCTAGTCAAGAGTCTAGCTGCTGCATTTTGAACTAACTTTTAATACTAGACATGGGGAGACCCGAGAGCAAAACGTTACAATAGTCGAGGCGAGACGTAACAAACGCATGGATTAAGATTTTTGCATCACAAGTTGATAGAATTGGGCGAATTTTAGCAATGTTACGCAGATGAACAAATGCAGTTCTAGTAATATTTTTAATGTGCATTTGAAACGACATAGTTGTGTCAAATATAAGACCGAGATTTTTTGTTGAATCCTTTTGGGCAATTTATCGATACTCATAGTGGTGTCTTTGAAAAAGGTACAGATGACGCGCTGGTCCAATGATCAGCATCTCGGTTTTATCTGAGTTAAGACGCAAAAAATTGAAAGACATTCATAGTTTAATTTCGGCAAGGCATGCCTCTAATTTATAGCAATCACACGGATTCGTTATATCCAACGGCATGTATAATTGCGTATCATCAGCATAACAATGAAAACTAATGTGATATTTCCGTATAATATCACCAAGCGGTAGCATCTAATACCAATCCCTGCGGAACTCCGCGTGTGATCTTACAAAGATCAGAAGACGCATTGCCATGAATTACACGGTGCGTCGTCTCCGACAGATACGAATTAATCCAAGAAAGCGCTGAACCTGAAATGCCAACACAAGTTTCAAGGCGTTTTAATAATATGTTATGATCAAGTGTCAAAAGCGGCGCCAAGATCAAGTAAGAGTAATACAGTGAACCCTCGGTTATCGCGGTTAATGGGGACCTCGTAGCGGTCGCTGCTCGGGCCCTAATAATAATTTCTACAAAAACAATAGGGACCTCGCCGCCGTCGCAGCTCGGGCCCTAATAACAATTTCTAGAAAAACAATAGGGACATCGCAGCGGCCACTGCTCGGGCCCTAATAATAATAATAAAAATAATAATGATTTCCACAAAAACAATGGGGACCTCGTAGCGGTCGCTGCTCGGGCCCTAATAATAATTTCTACAAAAACAATAGGGACCTTGCCGCGGTCGCTGCTCGGGCCCCAATAATAATTTCTACACAAAGTCCATTGTGGTGACCCGCCCCCTTTTAAGTAAATTCAAAGTGGCCGACTTCCTGTAAAACCTAGCTCATTGCTCCAAGAGACTTTTTTGTAGGTCTTGGTCTTATACATACAGTGAACCCTCGCTACTTCGCGGTTCACCTTTCGTGGGTTCAGTGCTTCGCGGGTCTAAAAAATATTCGGGGGCATTGTAGTTTCGCCGAGCGGCACGACAGGGCGCTGGAGCGGTTAGACGGCCGGCGTGCGCCGAAGAAGAGCGTGGGCGAAGAGGAGAGTGGACGAAGAAGAGCACGTTCCCCCGGACACGATCGGTGGCGACGTTTCGCGCGGTTCGGACCGTACCAGAGCTCCGGCCGGCGTGCGTGGCAGTTAAGCCGTAGAGGAGCACCTTCCTGTTAAGGATGTTTCTATCAAAACAAGCCTGAACAAATGAATCAACCAGCCAAGATTGTCTGTCATTTACGCGTGGGGCAGCCCTCGAACTCCGAGGCGAAGCCAGCGTGTTCGACTGCAGACATGGTTTTTATTTGCATCAGCATAAGCAATTTGAATATGCAATACATACAGAATGGAAAACTTGACATTTGACTCCATCCCACTTGCCCACCCTCTTCCTGCCTATTCTAACGGTTTCAGCTTACAAGACACCTTTTGTTCATACTTCTGCTTATTCTAACAGCAAAAGTTCACTCTGAACTTCATTTGACCTGTGTAGTGTATTTTCACAAGGCTTAACGTGTTGAACTTATTTTATGGCCATGACGATATTGTTGCTTTAGAAATACCAAGCCTTGTGTTGGACCTCCCTAAATGCAGAAGTTACAGCCTTAAGAGGCCTCGGGCCCCAACATTATCTACGAAGGGTTAAAGAGGTCATCAACACCCCAAGGGAGGTGTTTACAGAAAAGGGTTCTGGCGTTGGGGAGTCACATTCGCGAGGAGGCCGTACCTGGCACCCGTAGCTGTCGAAAGTTTAATTAGAGGCCAGAAAGATACGAATGCATGTGCAACAAAGGGGGCCTGTAAGATTAGTTATAGTTTGAAACTTGCTAAGATGACAAACTAAACAACAAAACTAACAGATGAACATACAAACTTAAATTTCTTTAACATATCCCTCCTGTTTATCAAGTTTCAAATCTCATCATCAAAGGCTGTCGCTTGAGGGGGGAGAAAAACTACCCAAAAACTCAAAAATTCTTGGAGAAAAGGGTAGAAACCCATGCCCCGAACGAGAAGCCCAAAAAAATAATAACAATTAAAAGATAATAAAGCAAAGCTAATGCAGTTTTTGGTCCAATACATGTATGTACAAAATAAACCCGGAACATCAAACATTCACAACTGCAACTCTTTTCTGTGATGCAAGTTACATGAATCAGTGACCTTGAGCGTTTTTTCAGAGGCTGCAGGTTTTATTTGATGTGCGTGTAGTCAGCAGTCTGCGCCTGTGCAACTCGTCTGCGTTTGACGTTGTCCTGGTCTCGAGGTTGTGCGCTGACCAGGCACAGCCCTGCAAGGAAGTAGATGATGCATCTGGTCGACAGGGCAGTGCCCAGTTGCTGTTCGGCGGCTTGCTCCATCCTTCCGAGAGGGGTGTGTTTGCCACGGAAAACCCTCTTTCCAACTGTGGTCTTTTGTTGGTACATTGGAGTGTACGTGGTGGAGATCCTCTCCAAGGGACTTGCGTCGCTCAGCCTTCAGCAGGGACCGGAGAAGCTTGCACTGCGACTGATGGTTCCAGCCGCCACGCCCCTCGACCTTTGCTGCCGTCGGGGTCACTGCAATCACCTGATGAGGGCCGTCCCAGCGTTCACTGTCCCAACGAGGTCGTTTCAGCACCTTGAGGAAGAGTTGGTCTCCCACATGGACGTGGTATATCTGTGGATCAAAACACACTGGCCAGTAATTGTGGTCAAACATGTCTTTCATGTGGACTGGGACAGATGTGCCAGTCGCTGGTGGTTCTGATGAACCTGAGAGTCTATGTGTGAGGCCATATAGGATAAAAAGGGGATAGTGTCCTTCCTTCGGCTGGCACTATCCTCATTGCTGTGATTGAAACAGTCTGGCCATTGTCTCTTTTTTTTTTCTCTTTGTCTTGATAAGTCAGTTCCATTCGTGCGTTCCACAAGTCCTGCAGACTGTATGCAAAATGACGCTTTGAGTCAATTTTGCAACAACTGTCCCACTTGTTACAAACATTATTCACAAAATGCATCATTTTCACTTTAAATCACTCTTGAAATTCCAAATGTCAGGATAATTCGATTACACAACACTTTTTCCAACTGTTTTAACATCATCATGTGTTGTTGGAAACAACGTAATCCATTTTGAAAACACATTAATTATAACCAAACAATATTGCAACCCAAACAACTAACACTTTGTCTAAAAAAAAGTTTTTTGTTGAAAAGTCTATATGTGGGAACAATTTCATATCATACTTCCCCCTGTTGACACACATGTGTCACTCATGTTACTCCTCTACTCCTCAGCAATGTTTGCACCTTTTTTCTCCCAATGTGTGCATTCAATTAGTGGTGTATTTTTCCCTGGCGTGAGATCAAATTGTCAAGTTGATTTGCTGCGTGTGTGTGTGTGTGTGTGTGTGTGTGCATTACCCCTTGCTGCATTGTCAGCGAGGCAGTATTCAATTGTAATCGTTTCATTTTCTGTTCAGAAAATTTTGCATTTACAAATACTTATTTAGACGTGCTTTATGCACAACTTTTCTTTCATCTTTTGTGATTTTTTAAAACGCCGTTTGCCCAATGTCGACAGAACACATAAACATATATCTTGGCAGTCAGTCCAAATTGTAAAATGTTTTTTAGAAAACATCTTACAATTCTGGATCAGCACAGAAGTTTCTGCTGCTTGTCCTGCACATACAGATTTTAATATCCCTTGAAACAAAATGCTTTGTTAAAAAAAAAATTCCCACCCCTTTGCGTCCGTCAAAAAACTGTCTCTCCAGTCGGGAGAAAGGTGTCCAAGAGGTCAGGTCGCTGTTTGGTGGTAATTTGGACTCGGCTTCCACAGTCGTGTGGTGTGCCTTCTACTGGTGCGGGAAAAAGTGACGCTGGGCTGAGCGCACCTTATCAGTGTAATGTGACAATTAGGTCGCCGTGCAATGTGAATGTGGTGGGTGAAGGCTGCTTGATCCAATTGTTGTGACTAATATGCAAGTGATTTCATGAGCCCTGCGCGTCTGCAGCCACACAAGGTCATGAAACCATTTTTTGCAGTCACTGTTTGCTCAAATGGCTCATAGTAATTTGGTAGTGCTAATACATCTTAATCAATGAGTTCACACTTGACAAGTTCAAAAGCTTGTCAACCTCAAGTGTTCAAACATTTTTTTTTTCCTCAAATGTCATTGGCTTGTCATAAATGATGTCCAGCAATAGTCGTGTGATTTCTAAGTACTTTGCAATCCATGCCTGGCAATAATTGCGTACACCTATAAGGGACATCATTTACTTCTTTGTTATTGGTTTTAGGGCTCGGGCAACGCCTTCTTTTTGCTTGTCACCAAAAATGCGCCCCTTTTCAGTCAAAATGCGGCCTAAATATGTGACTTCCTTTTTTAACAGCTGCATCTCATCGGTTCAGTTTGATGACGCATTAAGTAATTCTCGAGGTCAAACATATGTTTAATATCTTCCTCAATGTCCTCACTGTTGTCACTGTCAGAGGGGGAATCCAGAGGTTTGGACATCAACTCGCAGTCCGAAGCCCCACTGGGGTCCCGGCCTAGTCATTCATTTTCCCAATCGTACACTTCCTTAAAACAAGTTCTCAAACCCTTCATTCATTATGTAAATTACTCGTCTTCTCCTTGGCCGCCCTCGTGTGCAAGCCTATCCTAGACGCTCACAGCAGAAAAAGAAGGGAGGGGGGGGGCCTCACTGTTCATACGCCAATCACGCGGTCCCCAGGCAACCAAGCTGCCAGGGGTTACGCCCCCTACCAAAGGCTCCAGTTTACTGGCCACTCCTCCCTGCCAATTTACGAGCAGGCAATCTCAAGCCAATGGCAACAGCTCCTTCCCCCTAAACTTTCCGCTCGTTCCAATTCACTTACGCTTTCCTTCTGGCATCTGCCCAACCTACTTTACCTCTCAGTCATCTCCAACCCCCTCTTAACTTTCCGCTCATCCTATTTCACTTACGCTTTTCCTTCTCAACCTACCTTGCCTCTCAGTTAGAGAACCAAATTCTGCCCCCGCACCTCAGGTTTGACACCACTTAAAATTCAAAATCAGGAAACACCTATGCTTTTGCAAAGATTCCTCATGTTCACTTTCAAAACCTTCATTCCATCTTTCATAACACCTACTTCTCTCTTTCAATTCATGCAACCAACTCAGTGTCTTACATCCCTCAACCACATAGGTTCTCATTCTGTTACTCTATACAGTTTTCCACTTGCAAATCTGCCTATGACACCTTTCTCACTTGCCCTATCATTTGGACTTCATCAATCCTTTCTATGGAACATTAATTGTTCCTTTCCCTTTTCTACACATTCTTTTTCTTTCTTTACACATTCCTTTTCTTTTCTTATTAACTTCCAATCTCTACACTGCAAAGTTTCCCTGGACTTTACTATACTACCCAATACCCCAATTTTAGAAAATTGGACCAGTTTGTCAACACCTAGGGTGTTCTAAAAACTGGTTTCTCATCAGTAGGACAGCAACTCAATTTTCCTGTTGTGGCAATTCTCACTTCAACTTTTTCAGGTGGAGATTTCTTGTCTATTACATCCACAACAGTCTGCTGTTTATAATCCTACTGTATTACATGGGATAAAATACCAAGTGGTATTAGTAATCCCCAATCGCACACACTCCAGCTCACTGACTCAACCCCCACCCTTTCTCTTCTTTGTTCTCACACACACACATAGTCAGACTCAGACATATACACGGGCCCACAAAACAACACACACAGTTCTCAACATTGAACAGCTACAAACGAGAAGCTAATCAATATTTTTCAATTTCAACTAACCTACATTTTTCCTTTATTTCAAATTCGGAAAGTTGACAGTTAACTTCCTTCATCAATTCTGCCGCCATTTCTGACAGTCTTAATTGTTATGGTGTCTAGTTATGGTTCCTCAGTGTTGAGAAAAATTCAAATTGCCTGACTTTGGGTTGAATACCAAGCTTCTACTCCCAATTTGGAGCGGGTATTCCTGGGTGTTTTTACTCACAACCCTCGGTCAGTTTTAGATTTCTCAAACGTTGGACATTCATACAATACACATACACACTCACAGATTGATCAGTTCTGTGTCTGTGAAAATAGATAAACTATTTTCGTCTTCTATAAATAACAAACGTTGTACTATCACTTCCAAATATAGTAATAATTACATCTGTACTCTACCAGAAATAAGGACCCCTAAATCTGTCTTCCAGAAAAAACAACAGTTAATTCTGTACTATCCGAGCAGATATAATCAACTACACTTGTACTCTCTACCAGACAAGGAATGCCTTAATCTGCCTTCCAGAATAAACAAAAGTTAATTCTGTACTGTCCGAGTCTTCCAACAAGTCTTCCAAAATAGCAAAGTTAAATCTGTATTTCTTCCAGAAAATAGCTAAGCTAAGATGTACTATCTCTTCGGGTAAAGGAACTCCCTGAAACCCTACTATCCTTCAAAAACCCAAAAAAGTTTTTTACTATCTGTTGTATACAACCACTGACCTGTGACAATCTCTCCGCTGGTCGAGACACTCGCGGTTCATGGATGAAGTCTGTGTTCTCTCCGGTGGAGGATGGCCGAGGACCGGCCTCCTGGAAGAGAGGACTTTTCACGATGGCGCCGTTTTCAGTCGTCGTCAATCGTCCACCGCAGATCACACGTTTTCATCCGGCATTCGAAGGACCAAGTAATGTTAAGGATGTTTCTATCAAAACAAGCCTGAACAAATGAATCAACCAGCCAAGATTGTCTGTCATTTCCGCGCGGGGCAGCCCTCGAACTCCGAGGCGAAGCCAGCGTGTTCGACTGCACACATGGTTTTTATTTGCATCAGCATAAGCAATTTGAATATGCAATACATACAGAATGGAAAACTTGACATTTGACTCCATCCCACTTGCCCACCCTCTTCCTGCCTATTCTAACGGTTTCAGCTTACAAGACACCTTTTGTTCATACTTCTGCTTATTCTAACAGCAAAAGGGAGCATGTTCACTCTGAACTTCATTTGACCTGTGTAGTGTATTTTCACAAGGCTTAACATGTTGAACTTATTTTATGGCCATGACGATATTGTTGCTTTAGAAATACCAAGCCTTGTGTTGGACCTCCCTAAATGCATAAGTTACAGCCTTAAGAGGCCTCGGGCCCCAACATTATCTACGAAGGGTTAAAGAGGTCATCAACACCCCAAGGGAGGTGTTTACAGAAAAGGGTTCTGGCGTTGGGGAGTCACATTCGCGATGAGGCCGTACCTGGCACCCGTAGCTGTCGAAAGTTTAATTAGAGGCCAGAAAGATACGAATGCATGTGCAACAAAGGGGGCCTGTAAGATTAGTTATAGTTTGAAACTTGCTAAGATGACAAACTAAACAACAAAACTAACAGATGAACATACAAACTTAAATTTCTTTAACACTTCCCCGGGCACGGGCGGTGCCAAGCGGCCCCTAAGTTTAACCAAATGGAAGCTCCGGAGGAGGAGGGCATGCTCGCGTCACAGGAAGCCGAAGAGGAGCACCTTCCCCTGGCACGGGCGGTTCCAAGCGGCCCCTAAGTTTAACCGAATGGAAGCTCCGGAGGAGGAGGGCATGCTCGCGTCACAGTAAGCCGAAGAGGAGCACCTTCCCCGGGCACGGGCGGTTCCAAGCGGCCCCTACGTTTAACTGAATGGAAGCTCCGGAGGAGGAGGGCATGCTCGCGTCACAGTAAGCCGAAGAGGAGCACCTTCCCCGGGCACGGGCGGTGCCAAGCGGCCCCTAAGTTTAACCGAATGGAAGTTCCGGGGGAGGAGGTCGGGCGTGTGTCACAGTTAAGCCGAATTGGAGCACCTCTTCCGCCCGGGCACGAGCGGAGCGCGAGGCTGTCCGTTATGAAAGAATAAATAAATAAAGAATGCCACCTTTTTTTCACAGGGCACACCGGACGGCGTACCATCAGGTTAAAGTCAGAGTAATTAAATAAATACAAAAAGAATGGCTGGGGAATAAAAAAATAATAAGTTTTAATAATAATTTGGTTTTTTTGTTATAACATGAATTTCACTCTCTCTCTCTCTCTCTCTCCCCGTATATATATATATATATATATATAAATATAAATATTTATATATTTATTATATATATTGTATATTTTTTTAAGCATTTTTGAAGGTGCGCCGCTACTTCGCGGATTTTCAGTTTTCGCGGGTGGTCTCGGTCCCCATTAACCGCGATAACCGAGGGTTCACTGTACTCCATAAAATTTACAAAAAGCGAGGTGAAACACTCAACCAGGGCTGCTTTTTTGAACATTTCTCAAGGGCCATGGCGAGCCATTTCAAAAAAGCTGCACAACTAACGTATAAAATATTGATAAATTTGCTCTGCCTGATGTGTGTGTCAAGTTTCACGAGTTGTCGTTCATATTTAGAACCTCATAATCAGCGTTGTTTTATTGCCGAACCGTGCAATGCCACTCCCACAACTTTTCACGAAAAAGGATGAATTTCGTATTGTGACATCCTCATGGCCGAAACAGTCCTCCGAGCATATATGAGGGCGACCTTGTTGAGTTGCACGGAGAAAAACATCCAAGAAAATAACTTGTATTAGCTTTTACCAGTTGGTGGCGCTACTACTACGATGAAAAATAAGTTGGTAGATGTCTTCAGGGCTGAAGTATCCTCAAATGTGTACAACTTCGAGAAGATAGGATCATCTGAGTCATGTTGCCGGAGCTTTTGTTGCCACAAAGTACAATCGGACTTTTCAGCACCGTAATAGCCACGCCTTTTGCCAAAACGTCACAAACTCGGCAGAGAGTAAGATCATTGTCTTGAGTCTTTTCTGACTAATTTTCAGTCGGATTCGTCAAAAGGGCACCGTGCAGTACGTGAAAATTAAAATAAAAACAAATTTTTTATTCCACTTGGCGGCGCTGTGTGTATAACAAAATAATAACATTAAGATGTCTTCAGGTCGGGACATTTTATTTACAGGTGAAGGTTTGGATTTTTAGGAGCATGTGCAGGGGAGTTATTAAGCATTCATTTATTTGTATTAGGTTCATTTTGTCTTCTTATTATTGATATTTGACAGATTCATTAAAAGCAGACAATTATGTTTTAGGTAAATTTTTTACCTGACATGTTTCGGCGAGTCTTTCGCCTTCTTCAGAGTGTCGCATGATGGTGTCTTGAGACCCGTCTTTATCAGCTGATGTTCCATGAGGGTGTGAATTACCTGTCAAAAAAATGAAAAATCATAGCAGTAAAAGAACAAGCACAACATGAACATTACAAATCAGCAATCACTGACCACTGCAAAAGGGAAAACCACATCATGGACCGGGAGAAGGGCAGGGTCATCCGCACCGAAGAGAACAAACAACAGCGCTGGATCAGAGAGGCCATTGAGATCTGCAAGCGAGGCATAAAAACCATGAACAGAGACAAGGGAGCCTTCATCCTCTCTACCACCTGGAGCAGCATCTTGGCGGAGTGAACGGACAGCGGGGGGCGTGACTTGCCTTCATTCTTGTGACAGGTAAGTCACGCCCTCATGGAACATCAGCTGATAAAGACGGGTCACAAGACACCATCATGTGACACTCTGAAGAAGGCGAAAGACTTTCGTATTGTGACATCCTCAAGGCCTAAACACTCATCCGAGCAAATATAAGGTAGATTTTGTTAACCTGCCCGGAGAAAAACATCAACGAAAATAATTTGTATTTGTTTTAACCAGTTGGTGGCGCTACCACTGCGATCAAAAATAAGTTGGCAGCCGTCTTCAGGGCCTGAATATCCATGACGCCGCCGTGAGCCTCTCGCTGGGTCCTTCTTTGGTCGGGTCATTCTGTCAGGACTCGCCGGTCGGCGAGGAGGAGGTGGACCCAAAAGGCGAGGAGGCAGAGAGGTCAGTAACGTGAAGGGAATTTATTAACTGAAACAACCAGGGCAAACAATGTGGCAGCGGTCGCTGCTCAGGCCCTAATAATAATAATAATAATAATAATAATAATAAAAGTAATAATATTTTCTACAAAAACAATAGGGACCTCGCAGCCGTCGCAGCTCGGGCCCTAATAACAATTTCTAGAAAAACAATAGGGACCTCGCAGCGGTCACTGCTCGGGCCCTAATAATAATAATAATAATAATTTCCACAAAAACAATGGGGACCTCGTAGCGGTCGCTGCTCGGGCCCGAATAATAATTTCTACATAAACAATAGGGACCTCGCCGCGGTCGCTGCTCGGGCCCCAATAATAATTTCTACACAAAGTCCATTGTGGTGACCCGCCCCCTTTTAATAAATTCAAAATGGCCGACTTCCTGTAAAACCTAGCTCATTGCTCCAAGAGACTTTTTTGTAGGTCTTGGTCTTATACATACAGTGAACCCTCGCTACTTCGCGGTTCACCTTTCGCGGGTTCAGTGCTTCGCGGGTATAAAAAATATTCGGGGCATTGTAGTTTCGCCGAGCGGCACGACGGGGCGCTGGAGCGGTTAGACGGCCGGCGTGCGCCGAAGAAGAGCGTGGGCGAAGAGAAGAGTGGACGAAGAAGAGCACGTTCCCCCGGACACGATCGGTGGCGACGTTTCGCGCGGTTCGGACCGTACCAGAGCTCCGGCCGGCGTGCGTGGCAGTTAAGCCGTAGAGGAGCACCTTCCCCGGGCACGGGCGGTGCCAAGCGGCCCCTAAGTTTAACCGAATGGAAGCTCCGGAGGAGGAGGGCATGCTCGCGTCACAGTAAGCCGAAGAGGAGCACCTTCCCCGGGCACGGGCGGTTCCAAGCGGCCCCTAAGTTTAACCGAATGGAAGCTCCGGAGGAGGAGGGCATGCTCGCGACACAGTAAGCCGAAGAGGAGCACCTTCCCCGGGCACGGGCGGTGCCAAGCGGCCCCTAAGTTTAACCGAATGGAAGCTCCGGGGGAGGAGGGTGGGCGTGTGTCACAGTTAAGCCGAATTGGAGCACCTCTTCCGCCCGGGCACGAGCGGAGCGCGAAGCTGTCAGTTATGAATGAATAAATGAATAAATAAATAAATAAATAAAGAATGGCACCTTTCATTTCACAGGGCACACCAGACGGCGTACCAGCAGGTAAAAGTCTGAGTAATTAAATAAATACAAAAAGAATGGCTGGGGAATAAAAAAATAATACGTTTTAATAATAATTTGTTTTTTTTGTTATAACATGAATTACACTCTCTCTCTCCCCGTATATATATATATATATATATATATATATTTATTATATATATTGTATTTTTTTTTTAAGCATTTTTGAAGGTGCGCCGCTACTTCGCGGATTTTCAGTTTTCGCGGGTGGTCTCGGTCCCCATTAACCGCGATAACCCAGGGTTCACTGTACTCCATAAAATTTACAAAAAGTGAGGTGAAACACTCAACCAGGGCTGCTCTGCATGTTGTGCTGGGCCACCTGGAACAACAGCGGAGCTATGCAAGGATGCTCTTTGTGGACTACAGCTCGGCATTCAACACGATCATCCCAGACATCCTCGTCGCCAAACTGGACACTCTCGGCCTCCCTGCCCTCACACGCATCTGGATTAAGGACTTTCTGACCAACAGACCCCAGACTGTGTTGCTCGGCCCCTACACGTCCTCCACCCTCATGCTGAGCACCGGTTCCCCCCAAGGATGCGTGCTGAGCCCTCTCCTGTACGCCCTCTACACCTACGACTGCAGCCCGGCCCACGGCAACAACACCATCGTCAAGTTTGCTGACGACACGACAGTGGTCGGTCTGATCTCGGAAGGTGACGAGACAGCCTACAGAGAGGAGGTAGGGAGACTGACAACTTGGTGCAAGGACAACAGACTGCACCTTAACTCTGCTATAACAAAGGAGATTGTCGTCGACTTCAGGAGGAACAAGACGCTGCCGCCCCCCCTCTGCATCGAAGGCGTGTGTGTGGAGAGGGTCCACACGTTCAAGTTCCTGGGAGTACAGATCTCCGATGACCTTTCTTGGAGTCACAACACCACAGCAGTGGTAAAGAAGGTCCGCCAACGTCTGCACTTCCTGAGAGTCCTCAGGAAATTCAACCTGGACAGGAAGCTGCTGCTGGCCTTCTACCACTCGTCCATCGAGAGCCTGCTGACGTACTGTGTCTCCACCTGGTACAGCGGCTGCACTGAGGCGGACAGAGTGAGGCTCCAGAGGACAGTCAAAACAGCGCAAAGGATTATTGGCTGCCCTCTCCCCTCGCTGTCGGACATCTACACCGCCCGGTGCCTCAGAAGGGCTCTCAACATCGTCAAAGACAATACCCACCCAAACTCACACCTGTTCGACTTGTTGCCCTCTGGCAGGCGCTACAGATGCATCAAATCAAGGACCAATAGACTGAGAAACAGTTTCTTTCCGAGAGCCATCTCCATACTGAACTCTCACACACACACACGAGACCACCCTAACCTTGCAAAACAGCATTGTGATGTGTTTCTATATGCCCTATTCAGTACTGAATTCCATTGCACTGTCTTATTTATTTATCTAATTTATATATTGTCTGTATTATTGTTGTATTGCACTGGAGAGGGGAGCCCTCTAATCTCGTTGCACACTTGAGTACAATGACAATAAAGGGATTCCTATTTCTATTCTATTCTTTTTTTAACTTTTCTCGAGGGCCATGGCGAGCCATTTCAAAAAAGCTGCACAACTAACGTATAAAATATTGATAAATTTGCTCTGCCTGATGTGTGTGTAAAGTTTCACGAGTTGTCGTTCATATTTAGAACCTCATAATCAGCGTTGTTTTATTGCCGAACAGTGCAATGCCACTCCCACAACTTTTCACGAAAAAGGATGAATTTCGTATTGTGACATCCTCATGGCCGAAACAGTCATCCGAGCATATCTGAGGGCGACCTTGTTGAGTTGCACGGAGAAAAACATCCAAGAAAATAACTTGTATTAGCTTTTACCAGTTGGTGGCGCTACTACTACGATGAAAAATAAGTTGGTAGATGTCTTCAGGGCTGAAGTATCCTCAAATGTGTACAACTTCGAGAAGATAGGATCATCTGAGTCATGTTGCCGGAGCTTTTGTTGCCACAAAGTACAATCGGATTTTTCAGCACCGTAATAGCCACGCCTTTTGCCAAAACGTCACAAAATTCGGCACAGAGTAAGATCATTGTCTTGAGTCTTTTCTGACTAATTTTCAGTCGGATTCGTCAAAAGGGCACCGTGCAGTACGTGAAAATTAAAATAAAAACAAATTTTTGATTCCACTTGGCGGCGCTGTGTGTATAACAAAATAATAACATTAAGATGTCTTCAGGTCGGGACGTTTTATTTACAGGTGAAGGTTTGGATTTTTAGGAGCATGTGCAGGGGCGTTATTAAGCATTCATTTATTTGTATTAGGTTCATTTTGTCTTCTTATTATTGATATTTGACTGATTCATTAAAAGCAGACAATTATGTTTTAGGTTAATTTTTTACCTGACATGTTTCGGCGAGTCTTTCGCCTTCTTCAGAGTGTCGCATGATGGTGTCTTGAGACCCGTCTTTATCAGCTGATGTTCCATGAGGGTGTGACTTACCTGTCAAAAAAATGAAAAATCAGAGCAGTAAAAGAACAAGCACAACATGAACATTACAAATCAGCAATCACTGACCACTGCAAAAGGGAAAACCACATCATGGACCGGGAGAAGGGCAGGGTCATCCGCACCGAAGAGAACAAACAACAGCGCTGGATCAGAGAGGCCATTGAGATCTGCAAGCGAGGCATAAAAACCATGAACAGAGACAAGGGAGCCTTCATCCTCTCTACCACCTGGAGCAGCATCTTGGCGGAGTGAACGGACAGCGGGGGGCGTGACTTGCCTTCATTCTTGTGACAGGTAAGTCACGCCCTCATGGAACATCAGCTGATAAAGACGGGCCACAAGACACCATCATGTGACACTCTGAAGAAGGCGAAAGACTTTCGTATTGTGACATCCTCAAGGCCTAAACACTCATCCGATCAAAAATAAGTTGGCAGCCGTCTTCAGGGCCTGAATATCCTCAAATGTGAAAGATTTCGAAAAGATGGATCATCTGAATCATTTTGCAGGAACTTTTGTTGCCACGGAGAATAATCAGACTCTGCGGCACCGTAATAGCCACGCCCTTCGAAGGAAAGTCACAAAAATAGGGAAAGAGTAAGATCAATGTCTTGAGTCTTTTCTAGCCAATTTTCAATCGGATTCGTTAAAAGGGCACCGTGCAGGACGTCAAAATGTAAAAAATGATATTGATTGGCGCAAGGTGTATAACAGAATATAAACATATAGATGTCTTCAGGTACCGACTCTTGATGTACATGTGAAGTTTTGGATTTTGAGCAGCATGTGCAAGAGAGTTATTAAGCATTTTGTCCATTGCGGCGAAGGAAATCTTAAGTGAAAACTTCGAAGCCCCGCCCCCGTCATATAGTATTTCGGAAACAAAAAATTTTAGCCCCAGTGTTTGTCCCAGGTCTTAAGATGCTACAGACAGAATTTTAAGGCAATCAGATGAAGCCTTTAGGATCAGGGTGCAAAAGAATGACCCCTGTAAACATGCAAAAAAGGGCAAAAGTCGGACTTTCAAAAATTCATAACTCACTTCCTGTTCATATTAGACGTTAAAATATCAAATTTTTCGCCATGCCCGATGAGACTGCCAAGTTTGGTGAATTTTTGTGCATGTTTCAGGGGTCAAAAATGCAATCGAACAATCGGAAAAATAATAATAATAATAATTTCTACAAAAACAACAGGGACTTCGCAGCGATCGCTGCTCAGGCCCTAATAATAATAATAATAATAATAATAAAAGTATTAATATTTTCTACAAAAACAATAGGGACCTCGCAGCCGTCGCAGCTCGGGCCCTAATAACAATTTCTAGAAAAACAATAGGGACCTCGCAGCGGTCACTGCTCGGGCCCTAATAATAATAATAATAAAAATAATAATAATTTCCACAAAAACAATGGGGACCTCGTAGCGGTCGCTGCTCGGGCCCTAATAATAATTTCTACATAAACAATAGGGACCTCGCCGCGGTCGCTGCTCGGGCCCCAATAATAATTTCTACACAAAGTCCATTGTGGTGACCCGCCCCTTTTAAGTAAATTCAAAATGGCCGACTTCCTGTAAAACCTAGCTCATTGCTCCAAGAGACTTTTTTGTAGGTCTTGGTCTTATACATACGGTGAACCCTCGCTACTTCGCGGTTCACCTTTCGCGGGTTCAGTGCTTCGCGGGTATAAAAAATATTCGGGGGCATTGTAGTTTCGCCGAGCGGCACGACGGGCGCTGGAGCGGTTAGACGGCCGGCGTGCGCCGAAGAAGAGCGTGGGCGAAGAGGAGAGTGGACGAAGAAGAGCACGTTCCCCCGGACACGATCGGTGGCGACGTTTCGCGCGGTTCGGACCGTACCAGAGCTCCGGCCGGCGTGCGTGGCAGTTAAGCCGTAGAGGAGCACCTTCCCCGGGCACGGGCGGTGCCAAGCGGCCCCTAAGTTTAACCGAATGGAAGCTCCGGAGGAGGAGGGCATGCTCGCGTCACAGTAAGCCGAAGAGGAGCACCTTCCCCGGGCACGGGCGGTTCCAAGCGGCCCCTAAGTTTAACCAAATGGAAGCTCCGGAGGAGGAGGGCATGCTCGCGTCACAGTAAGCCGAAGAGGAGCACCTTCGCCGGGCACGGGCGGTTCCAAGCGGCCCCTAAGTTTAACCGAATGGAAGCTCCGGAGGAGGCGGGCATGCTCGCGTCACAGTAAGCCGAAGAGGAGCACCTTCCCCGGGCACGGGCGGTGCCAAGCGGCCCCTAAGTTTAACCGAATGGAAGCTCCGGGGGAGGAGGGCGGGCGTGTGTCACAGTTAAGCCGAATTGGAACACCTCTTCCGCCCGGGCACGAACGGAGCGCGAAGCTGTCAGTTATGAATGAATAAATGAATAAATAAATAAATAAATAAAGAATGCCACCTTTCATTTCACAGGGCACACCGGACGGCGTACCAGCAGGTAATAGTCGGAGTAATTAAATAAATACAAAAAGAATGGCTGGGGAATAAAAAAATAATACGTTTTAATAATAATTTGTTCTTTTTGTTATAACATGAATTTCACTCTCTCTCTCTCTCTGTATATATAGATATATATCTATATATATATCTATATATATATATATTTATTATATATATTGTATTTTTTTTTAAGCATTTTTGAAGGTGCGCCGCTACTTCGCGGATTTTCAGTTTCCGCGGGTGGTCTCGGTCCCCATTAACCGCGACAACCGAGGGTTCACTGTACTCCATAAAATTTACAAAAAGCGAGGTGAAACACTCAACCAGGGCTGCTTTTTTGAACATTTCTCGAGGGCCATGGCGAGCCATTTAAAAAAAGCTGCACAACTAACGTATAAAATATTGATAAATTTGCTCTGCCTGATGTGTGTGTCAAGTTTCACGAGTTGTCGTTCATATTTAGAACCTCATAATCAGCGTTGTTTTATTGCCGGACAGTGCAATGCCACTCCCACAACTTTTCACGAAAAAGGATGAATTTCGTATTGTGACATCCTCATGGACGAAACAGTCCTCCGAGCATATATGAGGGCGACCTTGTTGAGTTGCACGGAGAAAAACATCCAAGAAAATAACTTGTATTAGCTTTTACCAGTTGGTGGCGCTACTACTACGATGAAAAATAAGTTGGTAGATGTCTTCAGGGTTGAAGTATCCTCAAATGTGTACAACTTCGAGAAGATAGGATCATCTCAGTCATGTTGCCGGAGCTTTTGTTGCCACAAAGTACAATCGGACTTTTCAGCACCGTAATAGCCACGCCTTTTGCCAAAACGTCACAAAACTCGGCAGAGAGTAAGATCATTGTCTTGAGTCTTTTCTGACTAATTTTCAGTCGGATTCGTCAAAAGGGCACGGTGCAGTACGTGAAAATTAAAATAAAAACAAATTTTTTATTCCACTTGGCGGCGCTGTGTGTATAACAAAATAATAACATTAAGATGTCTTCAGGTCGGGACATTTTATTTACAGGTGAAGGTTTGGATTTTTAGGAGCATGTGCAGGGGAGTTATTAAGCATTCATTTATTTGTATTAGGTTCATTTTGTCTTCTTATTATTGATATTTGACAGATTCATTAAAAGCAGACAATTATGTTTTAGGTAAATTTTTTACCTGACATGTTTCGGCGAGTCTTTCGCCTTCTTCAGAGTGTCGCATGATGGTGTCTTGAGACCCGTCTTTATCAGCTGATGTTCCATGAGGGTGTGAATTACCTGTCAAAAAAATGAAAAATCATAGCAGTAAAAGAACAAGCACAACATGAACATTACAAATCAGCAATCACTGACCACTGCAAAAGGGAAAACCACATCATGGACCGGGAGAAGGGCAGGGTCATCCGCACCGAAGAGAACAAACAACAGCGCTGGATCAGAGAGGCCATTGAGATCTGCAAGCGAGGCATAAAAACCATGAACAGAGACAAGGGAGCCTTCATCCTCTCTACCACCTGGAGCAGCATCTTGGCGGAGTGAACGGACAGCGGGGGGCGTGACTTGCCTTCATTCTTGTGACAGGTAAGTCACGCCCTCATGGAACATCAGCTGATAAAGACGGGTCACAAGACACCATCATGTGACACTCTGAAGAAGGCGAAAGACTTTCGTATTGTGACATCCTCAAGGCCTAAACACTCATCCGAGCAAATATAAGGTAGATTTTGTTAACCTGCCCGGAGAAAAACATCAACGAAAATAATTTGTATTTGTTTTAACCAGTTGGTGGCGCTACCACTGCGATCAAAAATAAGTTGGCAGCCGTCTTCAGGGCCTGAATATCCTCAAATGTGAAAAATTTCGAGAAGATGGATCATCTGAATCATTTTGCAGGAACTTTTGTTGCCACGGAGAATAATCAGACTCTGCGGCACCGCAATAGCCACGCCCTTCGAAGGAAAGTCACAAAAATAGGGATAGAGTAAGATCAATGTCTTGAGTCTTTTCTAGCCAATTTTCAATCGGATTCGTTAAAAGGGCACCGTGCAGTACGTCAAAATGTAAAAAATGATATTGATTGACGCAAGGTGTATAACAGAATATAAACATATAGATGTCTTCAGGTACCGACTCTTTATGTATATGTGAAGTTTTGGATTTTTAGCAGCATGTGCAGGAGAGTTATTAAGCATTTTGTCCATTGCGGCGAAGGAAATCTTAACTGAAAACTTTGAAGCCCCGCCCCCGTCATATAGTATTTCGGAAACAAAAGATTTTAGCCCCAGTGTTTGTCCCAGGTCTTAAGATGCTACAGACAGAATTTTAAGGCAATCAGATGAAGCCTTTAGGATCAGGGTGCAAAAGAATGACCCCTGTAAACATGCAAAAAAGGGCAAAAGTCGGACTTTCAAAAATTCATAACTCACTTCCTGTTCATATTAGACGTTAAAATATCAAATTTCTCGCCATGCCCGATGAGACTGCCAAGTTTGGTGAGTTTTTGTGCATGTTTCGGGGGTCAAAAATGCGATCGTACAATCGGAAAAATAATAATAATAATAATTTCTACAAAAACAACAGGGACTTCGCAGCGGTCGCTGCTCAGGCCCTAATAATAATAATAATAATAATAATAATAATTTCTACAAAAACAACAGGGACTTCGCAGCCGTCGCAGCTCGGGCCCTAATAACAATTTCTAGAAAAACAATAGGGACCTCGCAGCGGTCACTGCTCGGGCCCTAATAATAATAATAATAATAATAATTTCCACAAAAACAATGGGGACCTCGTAGCGGTCGCTGCTCGGGCCCTAATAATAATTTCTACATAAACAATAGGGACCTCGCCGCGGTCGCTGCTCGGGCCCCAATAATAATTTCTACACAAAGTCCATTGTGGTGACCCGCCCCTTTTAAGTAAATTCAAAATGGCCGACTTCCTGTAAAACCTAGCTCATTGCTCCAAGAGACTTTTTTTGTAGGTCTTGGTCTTATACATACAGTGAACCCTCGCTACTTCGCGGTTCACCTTTCGCGGGTTCAGTGCTTCGCGGGTATAAAAAATATTCGGGGGCATTGTAGTTTCGCCGAGCGGCACGACGGGCGCTGGAGCGGTTAGACGGCCGGCGTGCGCCGAAGAAGAGCGTGGGCGAAGAGGAGAGTGGACGAAGAAGAGCACGTTCCCCCGGACACGATCGGTGGCGACGTTTCGCGCGGTTCGGACCGTACCAGAGCTCCGGCCGGCGTGCGTGGCAGTTAAGCCGTAGAGGAGCACCTTCCCCGGGCACGGGCGGTGCCAAGCGGCCCCTAAGTTTAACCGAATGGAAGCTCCGGAGGAGGAGGGCATGCTCGCGTCACAGTAAGCCGAAGAGGAGCACCTTCCCCGGGCACGGGCGGTTCCAAGCGGCCCCTAAGTTTAACCAAATGGAAGCTCCGGAGGAGGAGGGCATGCTCGCGTCACAGTAAGCCGAAGAGGAGCACCTTCGCCGGGCACGGGCGGTTCCAAGCGGCCCCTAAGTTTAACCGAATGGAAGCTCCGGAGGAGGCGGGCATGCTCGCGTCACAGTAAGCCGAAGAGGAGCACCTTCCCCGGGCACGGGCGGTGCCAAGCGGCCCCTAAGTTTAACCGAATGGAAGCTCCGGGGGAGGAGGGCGGGCGTGTGTCACAGTTAAGCCGAATTGGAACACCTCTTCCGCCCGGGCACGAACGGAGCGCGAAGCTGTCAGTTATGAATGAATAAATGAATAAATAAATAAATAAATAAAGAATGCCACCTTTCATTTCACAGGGCACACCGGACGGCGTACCAGCAGGTAATAGTCGGAGTAATTAAATAAATACAAAAAGAATGGCTGGGGAATAAAAAAATAATACGTTTTAATAATAATTTGTTTTTTTTGTTATAACATGAATTTCACTCTCTCTCTCTCTCTGTATATATATATATATATATATATATATCTATATATATATCTATATATATATATATATATATTTATTATATATATTGTATTTTTTTTTAAGCATTTTTGAAGGTGCGCCGCTACTTCGCGGATTTTCAGTTTCCGCGGGTGGTCTCGGTCCCCATTAACCGCGACAACCGAGGGTTCACTGTACTCCATAAAATTTACAAAAAGCGAGGTGAAACACTCAACCAGGGCTGCTTTTTTGAACATTTCTCGAGGGCCATGGCGAGCCATTTAAAAAAAGCTGCACAACTAACGTATAAAATATTGATAAATTTGCTCTGCCTGATGTGTGTGTCAAGTTTCACGAGTTGTCGTTCATATTTAGAACCTCATAATCAGCGTTGTTTTATTGCCGGACAGTGCAATGCCACTCCCACAACTTTTCACGAAAAAGGATGAATTTCGTATTGTGACATCCTCATGGACGAAACAGTCCTCCGAGCATATATGAGGGCGACCTTGTTGAGTTGCACGGAGAAAAACATCCAAGAAAATAACTTGTATTAGCTTTTACCAGTTGGTGGCGCTACTACTACGATGAAAAATAAGTTGGTAGATGTCTTCAGGGTTGAAGTATCCTCAAATGTGTACAACTTCGAGAAGATAGGATCATCTCAGTCATGTTGCCGGAGCTTTTGTTGCCACAAAGTACAATCGGACTTTTCAGCACCGTAATAGCCACGCCTTTTGCCAAAACGTCACAAAACTCGGCAGAGAGTAAGATCATTGTCTTGAGTCTTTTCTGACTAATTTTCAGTCGGATTCGTCAAAAGGGCACCGTGCAGTACGTGAAAATTAAAATAAAAACAAATTTTTTATTCCACTTGGCGGCGCTGTGTGTATAACAAAATAATAACATTAAGATGTCTTCAGGTCGGGACATTTTATTTACAGGTGAAGGTTTGGATTTTTAGGAGCATGTGCAGGGGAGTTATTAAGCATTCATTTATTTGTATTAGGTTCATTTTGTCTTCTTATTATTGATATTTGACAGATTCATTAAAAGCAGACAATTATGTTTTAGGTAAATTTTTTACCTGACATGTTTCGGCGAGTCTTTCGCCTTCTTCAGAGTGTCGCATGATGGTGTCTTGAGACCCGTCTTTATCAGCTGATGTTCCATGAGGGTGTGAATTACCTGTCAAAAAAATGAAAAATCATAGCAGTAAAAAAACAAGCACAACATGAACATTACAAATCAGCAATCACTGACCACTGCAAAAGGGAAAACCACATCATGGACCGGGAGAAGGGCAGGGTCATCCGCACCGAAGAGAACAAACAACAGCGCTGGATCAGAGAGGCCATTGAGATCTGCAAGCGAGGCATAAAAACCATGAACAGAGACAAGGGAGCCTTCATCCTCTCTACCACCTGGAGCAGCATCTTGGCGGAGTGAACGGACAGCGGGGGGCGTGACTTGCCTTCATTCTTGTGACAGGTAAGTCACGCCCTCATGGAACATCAGCTGATAAAGACGGGTCACAAGACACCATCATGTGACACTCTGAAGAAGGCGAAAGACTTTCGTATTGTGACATCCTCAAGGCCTAAACACTCATCCGAGCAAATATAAGGTAGATTTTGTTAACCTGCCCGGAGAAAAACATCAACGAAAATAATTTGTATTTGTTTTAACCAGTTGGTGGCGCTACCACTGCGATCAAAAATAAGTTGGCAGCCGTCTTCAGGGCCTGAATATCCTCAAATGTGAAAAATTTCGAGAAGATGGATCATCTGAATCATTTTGCAGGAACTTTTGTTGCCACGGAGAATAATCAGACTCTGCGGCACCGCAATAGCCACGCCCTTCGAAGGAAAGTCACAAAAATAGGGATAGAGTAAGATCAATGTCTTGAGTCTTTTCTCGCCAATTTTCAATCGGATTCGTTAAAAGGGCACCGTGCAGTACGTCAAAATGTAAAAAATGATATTGATTGACGCAAGGTGTATAACAGAATATAAACATATAGATGTCTTCAGGTACCGACTCTTTATGTATATGTGAAGTTTTGGATTTTTAGCAGCATGTGCAGGAGAGTTATTAAGCATTTTGTCCATTGCGGCGAAGGAAATCTTAAGTGAAAACTTTGAAGCCCCGCCCCCGTCATATAGTATTTCGGAAACAAAAGATTTTAGCCCCAGTGTTTGTCCCAGGTCTTAAGATGCTACAGACAGAATTTTAAGGCAATCAGATGAAGCCTTTAGGATCAGGGTGCAAAAGAATGACCCCTGTAAACATGCAAAAAAGGGCAAAAGTCGGACTTTCAAAAATTCATAACTCACTTCCTGTTCATATTAGACGTTAAAATATCAAATTTCTCGCCATGCCCGATGAGACTGCCAAGTTTGGTGAGTTTTTGTGCATGTTTCGGGGGTCAAAAATGCGATCGTACAATCGGAAAAATAATAATAATAATAATTTCTACAAAAACAACAGGGACTTCGCAGCGGTCGCTGCTCAGGCCCTAATAATAATAATAATAATAATAATAATAATTTCTACAAAAACAACAGGGACTTCGCAGCCGTCGCAGCTCGGGCCCTAATAACAATTTCTAGAAAAACAATAGGGACCTCGCAGCGGTCACTGCTCGGGCCCTAATAATAATAATAATAATAATATTTTCCACAAAAACAATGGGGACCTCGTAGCGGTCGCTGCTCGGGCCCTAATAATAATTTCTACATAAACAATAGGGACCTCGCCGCGGTCGCTGCTCGGGCCCCAATAATAATTTCTACACAAAGTCCATTGTGGTGACCCGCCCCCTTTTAATAAATTCAAAATGGCCGACTTCCTGTAAAACCTAGCTCATTGCTCCAAGAGACTTTTTTGTAGGTCTTGGTCTTATACATACAGTGAACCCTCGCTACTTCGCGGTTCACCTTTCGCGGGTTCAGTGCTTCGCGGGTATAAAAAATATTCGGGGGCATTGTAGTTTCGCCGAGCGGCACGACGGGGCGCTGGAGCGGTTAGACGGCCGGCGTGCGCCGAAGAAGAGCGTGGGCGAAGAGAAGAGTGGACGAAGAAGAGCACGTTCCCCCGGACACGATCGGTGGCGACGTTTCGCGCGGTTCGGACCGTACCAGAGCTCCGGCCGGCGTGCGTGGCAGTTAAGCCGTAGAGGAGCACCTTCCCCGGGCACAGGCGGTGCCAAGCGGCCCCTAAGTTTAACCGAATGGAAGCTCCGGAGGAGGAGGGCATGCTCGCGTCACAGTAAGCCGAAGAGGAGCACCTTCCCCGGGCACGGGCGGTTCCAAGCGGCCCCTAAGTTTAACCGAATGGAAGCTCCGGAGGAGGAGGGCATGCTCGCGACACAGTAAGCCGAAGAGGAGCACCTTCCCCGGGCACGGGCGGTGCCAAGCGGCCCCTAAGTTTAACCGAATGGAAGCTCCGGGGGAGGAGGGTGGGCGTGTGTCACAGTTAAGCCGAATTGGAGCACCTCTTCCGCCCGGGCACGAGCGGAGCGCGAAGCTGTCAGTTATGAATGAATAAATGAATAAATAAATAAATAAATAAAGAATGGCACCTTTCATTTCACAGGGCACACTAGACGGCGTACCAGCAGGTAAAAGTCTGAGTAATTAAATAAATACAAAAAGAATGGCTGGGGAATAAAAAAATAATACGTTTTAATAATAATTTGTTTTTTTTGTTATAACATGAATTTCACTCTCTCTCTCCCCGTATATATATATATATATTTATTATATATATTGTATTTTTTTTTTAAGCATTTTTGAAGGTGCGCCGCTACTTCGCGGATTTTCAGTTTTCGCGGGTGGTCTCGGTCCCCATTAACCGCGATAACCGAGGGTTCACTGTACTCCATAAAATTTACAAAAAGCGAGGTGAAACACTCAACCAGGGCTGCTCTGCATGTTGTGCTGGGCCACCTGGAACAACAGCGGAGCTATGCAAGGATGCTCTTTGTGGACTACAGCTCGGCATTCAACACGATCATCCCAGACATCCTCGTCGCCAAACTGGACACTCTCGGCCTCCCTGCCCTCACACGCATCTGGATTAAGGACTTTCTGACCAACAGACCCCAGACTGTGTTGCTCGGCCCCTACACGTCCTCCACCCTCATGCTGAGCACCGGTTCCCCCCAAGGATGCGTGCTGAGCCCTCTCCTGTACGCCCTCTACACCTACGACTGCAGCCCGGCCCACGGCAACAACACCATCGTCAAGTTTGCTGACGACACGACAGTGGTCGGTCTGATCTCGGAAGGTGACGAGACAGCCTACAGAGAGGAGGTAGGGAGACTGACAACTTGGTGCAAGGACAACAGACTGCACCTTAACTCTGCTAAAACAAAGGAGATTGTCGTCGACTTCAGGAGGAACAAGACGCTGCCGCCCCCCCTCTGCATCGAAGGCGTGTGTGTGGAGAGGGTCCACACGTTCAAGTTCCTGGGAGTACAGATCTCCGATGACCTTTCTTGGAGTCACAACACCACAGCAGTGGTAAAGAAGGTCCGCCAACGTCTGCACTTCCTGAGAGTCCTCAGGAAATTCAACCTGGACAGGAAGCTGCTGCTGGCCTTCTACCACTCGTCCATCGAGAGCCTGCTGACGTACTGTGTCTCCACCTGGTACAGCGGCTGCACTGAGGCGGACAGAGTGAGGCTCCAGAGGACAGTCAAAACAGCGCAAAGGATTATTGGCTGCCCTCTCCCCTCGCTGTCGGACATCTACACCGCCCGGTGCCTCAGAAGGGCTCTCAACATCGTCAAAGACAATACCCACCCAAACTCACACCTGTTCGACCTGTTGCCCTCTGGCAGGCGCTACAGATGCATCAAATCAAGGACCAATAGACTGAGAAACAGTTTTCTCTCCGAGAGCCATCTCCATACTGAACTCTCACACACACACGAGACCACCCTAACCTTGCAAAACAGCATTGTGATGTGTTTCTATATGCCCTATTCAGTACTGAATTCCATTGCACTGTCTTATTTATTTATCTAATTTATATATTGTCTGTATTATTGTTGTATTGCACTGGAGAGGGGAGCCCTCTAATCTCGTTGCACACTTGAGTACAATGACAATAAAGGGATTTCTATTTCTATTCTATTCTTTTTTTAACTTTTCTCGAGGGCCATGGCGAGCCATTTCAAAAAAGCTGCACAACTAACGTATAAAATATTGATAAATTTGCTCTGCCTGATGTGTGTGTAAAGTTTCACGAGTTGTCGTTCATATTTAGAACCTCATAATCAGCGTTGTTTTATTGCCGAACAGTGCAATGCCACTCCCACAACTTTTCACGAAAAAGGATGAATTTCGTATTGTGACATCCTCATGGCCGAAACAGTCATCCGAGCATATATGAGGGCGACCTTGTTGAGTTGCACGGAGAAAAACATCCAAGAAAATAACTTGTATTAGCTTTTACCAGTTGGTGGCGCTACTACTACGATGAAAAATAAGTTGGTAGATGTCTTCAGGGCTGAAGTATCCTCAAATGTGTACAACTTCGAGAAGATAGGATCATCTGAGTCATGTTGCCGGAGCTTTTGTTGCCACAAAGTACAATCGGATTTTTCAGCACCGTAATAGCCACGCCTTTTGCCAAAACGTCACAAAATTCGGCACAGAGTAAGATCATTGTCTTGAGTCTTTTCTGACTGATTTTCAGTCGGATTCGTCAAAAGGGCACCGTGCAGTACGTGAAAATTAAAATAAAAACAAATTTTTGATTCCACTTGGCGGCGCTGTGTGTATAACAAAATAATAACATTAAGATGTCTTCAGGTCGGGACGTTTTATTTACAGGTGAAGGTTTGGATTTTTAGGAGCATGTGCAGGGGCGTTATTAAGCATTCATTTATTTGTATTAGGTTCATTTTGTCTTCTTATTATTGATATTTGACTGATTCATTAAAAGCAGACAATTATGTTTTAGGTTAATTTTTTACCTGACATGTTTCGGCGAGTCTTTCGCCTTCTTCAGAGTGTCGCATGATGGTGTCTTGAGACCCGTCTTTATCAGCTGATGTTCCATGAGGGTGTGACTTACCTGTCAAAAAAATGAAAAATCAGAGCAGTAAAAGAACAAGCACAACATGAACATTACAAATCAGCAATCACTGACCACTGCAAAAGGGAAAACCACATCATGGACCGGGAGAAGGGCAGGGTCATCCGCACCGAAGAGAACAAACAACAGCGCTGGATCAGAGAGGCCATTGAGATCTGCAAGCGAGGCATAAAAACCATGAACAGAGACAAGGGAGCCTTCATCCTCTCTACCACCTGGAGCAGCATCTTGGCGGAGTGAACGGACAGCGGGGGGCGTGATTTGCCTTCATTCTTGTGACAGGTAAGTCACGCCCTCATGGAACATCAGCTGATAAAGACGGGCCACAAGACACCATCATGTGACACTCTGAAGAAGGCGAAAGACTTTCGTATTGTGACATCCTCAAGGCCTAAACACTCATCCGATCAAAAATAAGTTGGCAGCCGTCTTCAGGGCCTGAATATCCTCAAATGTGAAAAATTTCGAGAAGATGGATCATCTGAATCATTTTGCAGGAACTTTTGTTGCCACGGAGAATAATCAGACTCTGCGGCACCGTAATAGCCACGCCCTTCGAAGGAAAGTCACAAAAATAGGGAAAGAGTAAGATCAATGTCTTGAGTCTTTTCTAGCCAATTTTCAATCGGATTCGTTAAAAGGGCACCGTGCAGGACGTCAAAATGTAAAAAATGATATTGATTGGCGCAAGGTGTATAACAGAATATAAACATATAGATGTCTTCAGGTACCGACTCTTTATGTATATGTGAAGTTTTGGATTTTTAGCAGCATGTGCAGGAGAGTTATTAAGCATTTTGTCCATTGCGGCGAAGGAAATCTTAAGTGAAAACTTTGAAGCCCCGCCCCCGTCATATAGTATTTCGGAAACAAAAGATTTTAGCCCCAGTGTTTGTCCCAGGTCTTAAGATGCTACAGACATAATTTTAAGGCAATCAGATGAAGCCTTTAGGATCAGGGTGCAAAAGAATGACCCCTGTAAACATGCAAAAAAGGGCAAAAGTCGGACTTTCAAAAATTCATAACTCACTTCCTGTTCATATTAGACGTTAAAATATCAAATTTCTCGCCATGCCCGATGAGACTGCCAAGTTTGGTGAGTTTTTGTGCATGTTTCGGGGGTCAAAAATGCGATCGTACAATCGGAAAAATAATAATAATAATAATTTCTACAAAAACAACAGGGACTTCGCAGCGGTCGCTGCTCAGGCCCTAATAATAATAATAATAATTTCTACAAAAACAATAGGGACCTCGCAGCCGTCGCAGCTCGGGCCCTAATAACAATTTCTAGAAAAACAATAGGGACCTCGCAGCGGTCACTGCTCGGGCCCTAATAATAATAATAATAATAATTTCCACAAAAACAATGGGGACCTCGTAGCGGTCGCTGCTCGGGCCCTAATAATAATTTCTACATAAACAATAGGGACCTCGCCGCGGTCGCTGCTCGGGCCCCAATAATAATTTCTACACAAAGTCCATTGTGGTGACCCGCCCCTTTTAAGTAAATTCAAAATGGCCGACTTCCTGTAAAACCTAGCTCATTGCTCCAAGAGACTTTTTTTGTAGGTCTTGGTCTTATACATACAGTGAACCCTCGCTACTTCGCGGTTCACCTTTCGCGGGTTCAGTGCTTCGCGGGTATAAAAAATA
Source organism: Idiotropiscis lumnitzeri (assembly GCF_059441095.1). Lineage (NCBI taxonomy): Eukaryota > Metazoa > Chordata > Actinopteri > Syngnathiformes > Syngnathidae > Idiotropiscis > Idiotropiscis lumnitzeri. The sequence continues at coordinate 202,685 of NW_028283751.1, read as the reverse complement.
TTCGGGGGCATTGTAGTTTCGCCGAGCGGCACGACGGGCGCTGGAGCGGTTAGACGGCCGGCGTGCGCCGAAGAAGAGCGTGGGCGAAGAGGAGAGTGGACGAAGAAGAGCACGTTCCCCCGGACACGATCGGTGGCGACGTTTCGCGCGGTTCGGACCGTACCAGAGCTCCGGCCGGCGTGCGTGGCAGTTAAGCCGTAGAGGAGCACCTTCCCCGGGCACGGGCGGTGCCAAGCGGCCCCTAAGTTTAACCGAATGGAAGCTCCGGAGGAGGAGGGCATGCTCGCGTCACAGTAAGCCGAAGAGGAGCACCTTCCCCGGGCACGGGCGGTTCCAAACGGCCCCTAAGTTTAACCAAATGGAAGCTCCGGAGGAGGAGGGCATGCTCGCGTCACAGTAAGCCGAAGAGGAGCACCTTCGCCGGGCACGGGCGGTTCCAAGCGGCCCCTAAGTTTAACCGAATGGAAGCTCCGGAGGAGGCGGGCATGCTCGCGTCACAGTAAGCCGAAGAGGAGCACCTTCCCCGGGCACGGGCGGTGCCAAGCGGCCCCTAAGTTTAACCGAATGGAAGCTCCGGGGGAGGAGGGCGGGCGTGTGTCACAGTTAAGCCGAATTGGAACACCTCTTCCGCCCGGGCACGAACGGAGCGCGAAGCTGTCAGTTATGAATGAATAAATGAATAAATAAATAAATAAATAAAGAATGCCACCTTTCATTTCACAGGGCACACCGGACGGCGTACCAGCAGGTAATAGTCGGAGTAATTAAATAAATACAAAAAGAATGGCTGGGGAATAAAAAAATAATACGTTTTAATAATAATTTGTTTTTTTTGTTATAACATGAATTTCACTCTCTCTCTCTCTCTGTATATATATATATATATATATATCTATGTATATATCTATATATATATTTATTATATATATTGTATTTTTTTTTAAGCATTTTTGAAGGTGCGCCGCTACTTCGCGGATTTTCAGTTTCCGCGGGTGGTCTCGGTCCCCATTAACCGCGACAACCGAGGGTTCACTGTACTCCATAAAATTTACAAAAAGCGAGGTGAAACACTCAACCAGGGCTGCTTTTTTGAACATTTCTCGAGGGCCATGGCGAGCCATTTAAAAAAAGCTGCACAACTAACGTATAAAATATTGATAAATTTGCTCTGCCTGATGTGTGTGTCAAGTTTCACGAGTTGTCGTTCATATTTAGAACCTCATAATCAGCGTTGTTTTATTGCCGGACAGTGCAATGCCACTCCCACAACTTTTCACGAAAAAGGATGAATTTCGTATTGTGACATCCTCATGGACGAAACAGTCCTGCGAGCATATATGAGGGCGACCTTGTTGAGTTGCACGGAGAAAAACATCCAAGAAAATAACTTGTATTAGCTTTTACCAGTTGGTGGCGCTACTACTACGATGAAAAATAAGTTGGTAGATGTCTTCAGGGTTGAAGTATCCTCAAATGTGTACAACTTCGAGAAGATAGGATCATCTCAGTCATGTTGCCGGAGCTTTTGTTGCCACAAAGTACAATCGGACTTTTCAGCACCGTAATAGCCACGCCTTTTGCCAAAACGTCACAAAACTCGGCAGAGAGTAAGATCATTGTCTTGAGTCTTTTCTGACTAATTTTCAGTCGGATTCGTCAAAAGGGCACCGTGCAGTACGTGAAAATTAAAATAAAAACAAATTTTTTATTCCACTTGGCGGCGCTGTGTGTATAACAAAATAATAACATTAAGATGTCTTCAGGTCGGGACATTTTATTTACAGGTGAAGGTTTGGATTTTTAGGAGCATGTGCAGGGGAGTTATTAAGCATTCATTTATTTGTATTAGGTTCATTTTGTCTTCTTATTATTGATATTTGACAGATTCATTAAAAGCAGACAATTATGTTTTAGGTAAATTTTTTACCTGACATGTTTCGGCGAGTCTTTCGCCTTCTTCAGAGTGTCGCATGATGGTGTCTTGAGACCCGTCTTTATCAGCTGATGTTCCATGAGGGTGTGAATTACCTGTCAAAAAAATGAAAAATCATAGCAGTAAAAGAACAAGCACAACATGAACATTACAAATCAGCAATCACTGACCACTGCAAAAGGGAAAACCACATCATGGACCGGGAGAAGGGCAGGGTCATCCGCACCGAAGAGAACAAACAACAGCGCTGGATCAGAGAGGCCATTGAGATCTGCAAGCGAGGCATAAAAACCATGAACAGAGACAAGGGAGCCTTCATCCTCTCTACCACCTGGAGCAGCATCTTGGCGGAGTGAACGGACAGCGGGGGGCGTGACTTGCCTTCATTCTTGTGACAGGTAAGTCACGCCCTCATGGAACATCAGCTGATAAAGACGGGTCACAAGACACCATCATGTGACACTCTGAAGAAGGCGAAAGACTTTCGTATTGTGACATCCTCAAGGCCTAAACACTCATCCGAGCAAATATAAGGTAGATTTTGTTAACCTGCCCGGAGAAAAACATCAACGAAAATAACTTGTATTTGTTTTAACCAGTTGGTGGCGCTACCACTGCGATCAAAAATAAGTTGGCAGCCGTCTTCAGGGCCTGAATATCCTCAAATGTGAAAAATTTCGAGAAGATGGATCATCTGAATCATTTTGCAGGAACTTTTGTTGCCACGGAGAATAATCAGACTCTGCGGCACCGCAATAGCCACGCCCTTCGAAGGAAAGTCACAAAAATAGGGATAGAGTAAGATCAATGTCTTGAGTCTTTTCTAGCCAATTTTCAATCGGATTCGTTAAAAGGGCACCGTGCAGTACGTCAAAATGTAAAAAATGATATTGATTGGCGCAAGGTGTATAACAGAATATAAACATATAGATGTCTTCAGGTACCGACTCTTTATGTATATGTGAAGTTTTGGATTTTTAGCAGCATGTGCAGGAGAGTTATTAAGCATTTTGTCCATTGCGGCGAAGGAAATCTTAAGTGAAAACTTTGAAGCCCCGCCCCCGTCATATAGTATTTCGGAAACAAAAGATTTTAGCCCCAGTGTTTGTCCCAGGTCTTAAGATGCTACAGACATAATTTTAAGGCAATCAGATGAAGCCTTTAGGATCAGGGTGCAAAAGAATGACCCCTGTAAACATGCAAAAAAGGGCAAAAGTCGGACTTTCAAAAATTCATAACTCACTTCCTGTTCATATTAGACGTTAAAATATCAAATTTCTCGCCATGCCCGATGAGACTGCCAAGTTTGGTGAGTTTTTGTGCATGTTTCGGGGGTCAAAAATGCGATCGTACAATCGGAAAAATAATAATAATAATAATTTCTACAAAAACAACAGGGACTTCGCAGCGGTCGCTGCTCAGGCCCTAATAATAATAATAATAATAATAATAATAAAAGTAATAATATTTTCTACAAAAACAATAGGGACCTCGCAGCCGTCGCAGCTCGGGCCCTAATAACAATTTCTAGAAAAACAATAGGGACCTCGCAGCGGTCACTGCTCGGGCCCTAATAATAATAATAATAATAATTTCCACAAAAACAATGGGGACCTCGTAGCGGTCGCTGCTCGGGCCCTAATAATAATTTCTACATAAACAATAGGGACCTCGCCGCGGTCGCTGCTCGGGCCCCAATAATAATTTCTACACAAAGTCCATGGTGGTGACCCGCCCCTTTTAAGTAAATTCAAAATGGCCGACTTCCTGTAAAACCTAGCTCATTGCTCCAAGAGACTTTTTTGTAGGTCTTGGTCTTATACATACAGTGAACCCTCGCTACTTCGCGGTTCACCTTTCGCGGGTTCAGTGCTTCGCGGGTATAAAAAATATTCGGGGGCATTGTAGTTTCGCCGAGCGGCACGACGGGCGCTGGAGCGGTTAGACGGCCGGCGTGCGCCGAAGAAGAGCGTGGGCGAAGAGGAGAGTGGACGAAGAAGAGCACGTTCCCCCGGACACGATCGGTGGCGACGTTTCGCGCGGTTCGGACCGTACCAGGGCTCCGGCCGGCGTGCGTGGCAGTTAAGCCTTAGAGGAGCACCGTCCCCGGGCACGGGCGGTGCCAAGCGGCCCCTAAGTTTAACCGAATGGAAGCTCCGGAGGAGGAGGGCATGCTCGCGTCACAGTAAGCCGAAGAGGAGCACCTTCCCCAGGCACGGGCGGTTCCAAGCGGCCCCTAAGTTTAACCAAATGGAAGCTCCGGAGGAGGAGGGCATGCTCGCGTCACAGTAAGCCGAAGAGGAGCACCTTTGCCGGGCACGGGCGGTTCCAAGCGGCCCCTAAGTTTAACCGAATGGAAGCTCCGGAGGAGGCGGGCATGCTCGCGTCACAGTAAGCCGAAGAGGAGCACCTTCCCGGGGCACGGGCGGTGCCAAGCGGCCCCTAAGTTTAACCGAATGGAAGCTCCGGGGGAGGAGGGCGGGCGTGTGTCACAGTTAAGCCGAATTGGAACACCTCTTCCGCCCGGGCACGAACGGAGCGCGAAGCTGTCAGTTATGAATGAATAAATGAATAAATAAATAAATAATTAAAGAATGCCACCTTTCATTTCACAGGGAACACCGGACGGCGTACCAGCAGGTAAAAGTCGGAGTAATTAAATAAATACAAAAAGAATGGCTGGGGAATAAAAAAATAATACGTTTTAATAATAATTTGGTTTTTTTGTTATAACATGAATTTCACTCTCTCTCTCCCCGTATATATATATATATATATATATATCTATATATATATATATATAAGCATTTTTGAAGGTGCGCCGCTACTTCGCGGATTTTCAGTTTTCGCGGGTGGTCTCTGTCCCCAATAACCGCGATTACCGAGGGTTCACTGTACTCCATAAAATTTACAAAAAGCGAGGTGAAACACTCAACCAGGGCTGCTTTTTTAACATTTCTCGAGGGCCATGGCGAGCCATTTCAAAAAAGCTGCACAACTAACGTATAAAATATTGATAAATTTGCTCTGCCTGATGTGTGTGTCAAGTTTCACGAGTTGTCGTTCATATTTAGAACCTCATAATCAGCGTTGTTTTATTGCCAAACAGTGCAATGCCACTCCCACAACTTTTCACGAAAAAGGATGAATTTCGTATTGTGACATCCTCATGGCCGAAACAGTCCTCCGAGCATATATGAGGGTGACCTTGTTGAGTTGCACGGAGAAAAACATCCAAGAAAATAACTTGTATTAGCTTTTACCAGTTGGTGGCGCTACTACTACGATGAAAAATAAGTTGGTAGATGTCTTCAGGGCTGAAGTATCCTCAAATGTGTACAACTTCGAGAAGATAGGATCATCTGAGTCATGTTGCCGGAGCTTTTGTTGCCACAAAGTACAATCGGACTTTTCAGCACCGTAATAGCCACGCCTTTTGCCAAAACGTCACAAAACTCTGAAAAAGCTGAGTGAGCCTCAAACCAGACATACACATTCACTGACAAATATCCTGTGACACCAGATATATTAGAAGTCTTGTCTAATCAGCACACGTCTATCTAACTGCAATTTTAACATCTCGAGACACGACAGGATGAGTACACGATACGCATACCTCCATTTCTGAGTCTGTAAAGCCTGGAGGAGGCTGCTTCGATGTTTTAGTAGCATCATAAATTTATTGAATTAATTATATTTGAGGTTGGATTAGATTTTTACACATTTTAAGCCTTAGCCACCCAAAACAAAACATAAGCTCATGAATGAAATAAAACTAATTAATTTCGCCCATGCCAATTAATCTTCTGTAGACACGTGTTGTGACCAGTGTTGTTTTTGGCAGGCATTTTAGATTTTGTCCAAGTCATTTGGACAAAGTGCTGATTTGTTTACATCACATTTAGTCATCCCAATTCGTTATAGTTTTAGTCAACGAAAACTAAAAAAAAGGGTTTTAGTCCAGTTTTGATCGACGGAAACGCAAAAAAAGTTTTACCCTAGTTTTCGTCAATTTATTCACAAAGGTTTTAGTCCAAGCGGCACGGTGGCCCAACTGGTTAGCAGGATGGCCTCACAATATTGAGGTCGTAGGTACGATCCTGGCTCCGGCCTTCCTGCGTGGGTTTCCTCTGGGTAATTCGGTTTCCTCCCATATTCTTAAAACATGCATGGCAAGTTGCTTGGACACTCTAATTGCCCCTAGGCATGAGTGTGAGCGTGGATGGTTGTTCGTCTATGTATGCCCTGCGATTGGCTGGACACCAATTCAAGGGTGTACCTCGCCTACTGCCGAAGACAGCTGGGATCGGCTCCAACACCCCCGCGACCCTAGTGAGGAGAAGCGGTACAGATAACGGATGGATGGATGGATGGGTTTAAGTCCATTTGAGTTAAAACAAGGCATTCAAGGTTTCCACCCAATAACAAAGACTTTTGGATGGACTACAAAGGATTCTTCATTACAAACAGAAAAAAGTGGCAACAGTGGAATCAATGCTCACTGCTCCAAAATAAGCAGAGAAGCAAAACATTTTGTTGGGCAACTGTTGTGGCTTTATTTCACTAAAAGCAACATAAAATAATTTATGAACCACATGCTAACAATTTTGTCTCGTCAACGAAAAAAATTCATGTACATCACGTCATGTTTTCGTCATAAAAGAACCTCGTTTAGCTTGTCATCGTCATTAAAAAAGGGGCGTTAACGAAGTATTTTCGTCATAGTCATCAGTGATGAAAACAACACTGGTTGTGACTGATATTTCAGTCCCAGGTTGTCTCCTGAACACCACCAATTGGGCAAGGGAGCGCAGGAAAGCCTGGGGTCTTCTATTTTTACAGTATAGAAAGGCTAAATATCAAATTGAAACAGTGTTTTATATCATGAATATACAGGGTTGGTGCTGGTTCTGGTAGGGAAACCACAACATAAAGATGTCCTTAATTAGTCCCACAATGGGGATATTTGCAATATGGCATATGATGGCCTAACAGGGCCACCGCCCAGAAAAGAGTAACGCAGAACTTTGTAATACTGTCACTCCCTGACCAGTTCGTTGTTCCTGAAGAGCCAAACTTTGACTCAGACCCACAAATTTGAATTACAGATAGTGGACAATGGAGAACTCCCCCAGTCAGTCAGCATGTTCAACTTCCATAGAAACCTCAACATACATTTATTAGATTGCCAAACTAATTGGAAACTACATCACCAGAACACCACAAGTGGGCTCTGTTATTGTACTTAAAGATGCATCTTACAAACCTGTGTTCTCCAAGGCCAGCTGGTCCATAGTCTTAAGTTATTTCTTCGCCAACATCAATGTCTCGGAGCGCAAACAGACAGAGGTGTGGTCTGTCCTCTGTTGTCTTCTTCTTCATTTTACAGTTGGGGTGCATGTGGTCATCATTAACCAGTCTTCCCAGACTGCCATCTTCTTGAGCGGCATCAACACTTAAAATAGATTTAAAAAAAAAAAAACAATTATTCAATCAATGTCAGAAATTAATCTTTGAGACAATCTTGTGTACACAAAACATAAAAATAGGAAATCCACAATTTTTAAATCTTCTAAATCAAATCATACAAGAAATTTCTATTGGAATCAGACCCTATTAACAGCTTGTCTTTGAGACTTCATGGTCTATATTTTCATTTGTACAGATTCAACGCATGAATAAAAGTAATCACCGTATTTTCGCAGTCATAAGCAAACAAAGCGCCCTGTCAGTCGATGCGTCCATTAAATGGACAAAGTACCACTCACGTCCATCAGCCCTTGTCATCAACGAGCTGTTGGAAGTGCATGTTAGCACACCCTGCTGGGCAAAGAGTGAGTTGTCCATGCTTACAATCGACCGTGACAAATACACCATCTGACTATAATGTTTGGGTGATGGTGTTGGAAAAAGCTGGACAAAGGGCAGCTGTCCACAATGTTTTAGTCTGTCTTATCATTTATGTTATTGCAAGCAAGAAACGTCCCAGGTTTAGACAACAGACAAAAAGTCCAAAGCATAACAGCACATCTCTTTAAACAGCCATGCAAATCTCTCTAAACAGCTATGGGATTGTGGGTCTCTGCTCCCAGAATGCATTGCTTGAATTAGCTAAGGCTGAGTGGCTTTTGTATTATTTTCATTTTTTTTGGGTATATTGATGGCATGAGAGATACATGTTTGTGTTAATCTTATTTCTATGTTTCATTGTTTGCTTGTATGATGAGTTTTTTATTTTTTGTGTGTGGTGAGCAGCCAAGTCCCTCCCCTGACGTTGCTTTGTAGGCTATTGCCAATGCACCTAATATTGGCCTGAGCCATTGTCAGCTATTGTCAATAGAGACTTGGCGTCTGCTGCAACAATGGGGTGATTGCTCATGTTATTGGGGCATAGTAGGCTGCTATCGGCTGTGTCAGTGTGGGCAGCTCTGCCAAGTTCATGCTATGCTAACAGCAGCTGTGCTATCGTCTTGTCAGGCGGTGCGTCCAGTATATGTTACAAAGACAGAAATAGCGGCCTCAACAGGTGTTGCGCCCTTTGACACGGCGCGTCTTTTGGGTGCGAAAATACGGTATACATTTTTGCTTAGAGAATGATTTTTCCCCTAACACTTATGGGATGAGTATGTGTTTATTTTTTTAAATAAAAACAAAAATAAGATAACATCTCAATCTTTGCCTCACCTCCAAGTTTTTTCTTGCCGGCGGAAGTCAAACAAAAAGACAGTGCCTCTTCCATCCATCTTCCTGCGTTGAGATTTATCAGAATCTATCAATTTTCCTCTGTACTCCATAATAAAGAATAAAGTCGTCTTTCCTGAAAGGGGCCTTGGTAAATACTCCTCGACCTAGTTAACAGGGAAATCAAGATAGCTTCGTCATATTTTTAAGCACACAAATAAGGAGTCATCATATTCATTTGGGCCACTATACTAATGTAGGGTGGTTTGAAACATTGCTTCTTGTGAGGGATAGAGCAGAGCCCTTCTTTATGATTTTAAAGGAACAGACCAGCCAAAATTCATTTTCCAGCATTGCATTAGCCAGTATGTATTAGGACTGAAAGTACAAATGTCAATGGCACCTGGTTACGTAAAAAAAAAACTTTAAGATTATTTAGTTTCATAACAATGACATACACTGTATACACAGTCATATTGGATCGCGTCACGTGATCTCTGTGACGTATAACGTGCTTTACACTAGACTATCAATATCGGACTTGTTCACCGGTCTATTGTGGTATAAAAATGCCGGAGGGCGTCATCAAGTACAGCCTTAATTTAGATAGAACTCCTACCATCAGGTTTCACGCTCACTGAAATAACTTGAAACTGACAAAAGAAAAGGTCAAGACACTCTTAATGTAAAATAACCACTTAAAAAACGATGTCAGCTTGGTTATCAGAAAACAATAATATATCTTAGCAAAAGCGTTAACATCATACCTTTAAATGAGTTTATATACTTCGCTTCTAACTCTGCAGTCTTGTCCAGACCCTTGACTGCATGTTCAATAGTATCCTGCTTTGGGGACTTCCTGCATCTCAGGGAAGGCATTGTTTATTCTATAAAGAAAAAAGACAGTTTTGTGTTGAGAATTATTAATACTATAGGCTAAATGGAGTTTTAACAATATCAGTGTAAGAAAAATAAATTATAAATTAAAAAAATATCAATCCCTCCATCCCAATTAACGATTTCAACCATAATAGTTTATATTGAAGTTTAAACAACAGACAGACAGATTTATGCAGTGTGACTACAAAAATCTTACCAAAATTGCATTCACAGTAACCTTTGCTTTAAGAATCATGTAATTAACCAGTGAACATCGTGTCTTACACAAAAATTAATGACAGAAATTATCATGGTACTTGCATTCTGTTGTTCTATAACAAAAGTGCAAGCTGTTAGCTCCGCAAAGCTAACGCAACAAGCTAGCGTCCCTCGTGCTCACATTCAATGCAAACCTGACCACCGGATGAAAATACGCGTCGGTTTAGTTCTTTAAATGAGTAAAAGCACCATGACGTTTTATAATTATTCAATGCTTAACTGGAGCTCGTCAATTATGTCGATGTAGGAGCACATGTTTGCTAGGCCAGTGTTGTAGGCCCACATCCATGGTGCTACTTTGTATAGTGTTTTCCAAACAACTATCTCTAACCATGAACAAATGCACTCGAGGCATGTTTTGAATAAAAACAAACGAAAAACACTTACCTCTCCGTTTCAACAGCAGTTCGAACTTCGAAGTGGTGATATTCTCCAGCGTTAAGCACCTGCTCGAACTGCGAATAGGTCAAATTCAACAGCGTCTTTTTTCTGTCTTAATAAGGACGCGATGAGAGGAGGAGCGCTTGCCTTTTCGTCAGCACGCCCCGCGCGGGTGGTGCTGCTTTATCACTCTCTATCTGTGCCCGCCCGCCGGCATGTCGATAGAAAAATAATATTCCTTCAAACATTACTTTCATCTTCTTAACGTTTTGTAGTGAATTTAACAGGTTCACCACTTTTTTCAAATACACCAATGGAAAACAGGTCTTAATTGAGGAAACATACAAAGAGCGTCTCACAAACACCTTATGATGAGCAATGTAATTTGATCACGTTTTTTGTCACTGCCTGGACGTCGGTTCACTGGCCTGGTGGCAGTGGCTTGTAGACACTGTCACTGAGTGGGAACGGATCTCAAGGTGGGTCAAACTAACCCAAGCAGTGGATCGGTCCGTTTTTTAAATTTATTAATTTTTTTATTTTATGTATTTATTTATTATTTAATACAAGGGCTTCGGCTCACTACCAGTGGGCGGGACCAAAGAATTTGGGTTTCCTTTGAGCTAGGAGGCAGTCAAAGGCAGTCCAATCCCCGGCAACATAAAGCGCCTAGCTCTGGGGACATGGAATGTCATTTCTCTGGTAGGGAATGAACCCGAGCTGGTGTGTGACTAGACCAGTGGTTCTCAATTATTTCCTGTCATGCCCCCCCTACCAAGAAGAAAACAATTCGCACCCCCCCCCACCACAATTTTTTTTTACATTTCGTACTAATGTACATGTTCTTTGCATATTAATGTTAGATTGTCAATAAAATATCTTACCTTAACAAAGCTAAATTGATAAAAAAAAATCTCATTTTGAGAACGACTATTGTGAGGATCTCGAAACTCAGTACTCTGTGGTGCTAATATTGATGAGATGATAAATATGTTGAAGCCACAGAACAAAAAGATTAGATATTGTTTGGAAATTAATGACGTACATAACAAAGGAATATCAGCCTTGATTGGAGTACATTACTGCATTTGAATTTTTAATAAAAATGAAACAATTATTGATGTTATGACCACTATGAAGAATTTAAAAAAACAATATATAGGGATAATTATAGTTTTCATTTTGTTATGTTTAGTCTGTTCATGTTGCATTCTTTTTATGACAAAGATGATGGTTAATCGTAGGTTTGTTGCCCAAATGTACCGTTACAACCTGATTAATGTTGAGAATGACGAACTCAAACTGGACACTAAAACGTAAAAACACATGGACTTCTTGCCCCTGTCCACACACGTGCACACACACACACACCATACACGAAGATCCGGGAGGTAAGGACGGCTGTCCTCTCCTACAACGAGGCAAGGGCCTCCACCAAGTCACCCCAGGGACAAGTTTTATTCCCTGATGGTCATCAAATTATGAGGATCTCATTCTACGCCGGAAGGGAGGAGGGGAATTTTTCCCTAATGTGAGGTTTTCGCTCCTCCACTGATGATCACACTGTTGTATGATTTCATTATGATGATCTGTCTTAAAGCCGTAAGGACATGATTTTTAAATCCACAACAGGGGGGAAATGTAAGATGGGCTGAGGATAGGTAATCAGTTTGTGTATTCATAATCATGTTTTTATACACTCATTAATGTTTAACACACACAGAGACACTTACTTGTTATTTTAACACACACACACACAGACACCGTATCCTGAAGATGTGTTTAGTTAAACTGACCTTGGGTTATGATTTTCTGCCTGCTGGAGTCCCTGGTGATTAGTTATTGATGCTTTAGTTAAACTGACCTTTATACCGTGAGTTATTGATGTTTTCTGTCTCTTGGTGATTAGTTGTTGATGCTTTTCTGTCTTCTGGTGATTAGTTATTGATGAGTTAGTTTCAATAAAAAGGCAGAACGGAGGGTGAGAGTCAGAGGGTGTGCGGGATTGAACTGGCAAGACGGCTGTTTCGCCTCCTGGCTCCCTCTCCCATTCTGAATGGCACAAAACGAAAACTTTAGTAAGTTATTTCAGTCTAAAAAAGGCGTCAGGGCATTTTTAAACCGGACAGTAAGTCGTCACTGTCTTGGTTCCTTTTTGTGCCTTGACCCATCCCGGAATTATTGAAAGGATGCAGTCCTATTTACAGGCCCCAGTGACACCCCAGGTTTCTGTTGTTTGTACGAGGGCGCTTAATAGGTACTGCTATTCACAATCGTCTTAGGCTGTTTCTTTGCAGAAGTTTATGGACAATGTGTAGTGCTGTAGGATGCAGTCTAGAGCATTCTTGACATTGAAGCTTTTGTTTCCAGCAACTGCTAATGCGACCGTGCATCAAACATGCAAAACACAGACCCTTGCTCCTCAAGAAGTCAATCTTATCCTTGTGATGCTTTCTCCTAAATTCCTTACAAATTGTGAGACTGTTGCTCTCCATTACAATTAGCACATGGTTTGGCAATAGCATCCACTGAAACAGGTTCTGCCTTTGGCGTGGTGGTTTTGTTGTTTTCCATCTTGGCGGGCACAATGACTGTTGTGAAGACTTTCTTTGATTTTGGTGTTTCTGTGTGTTGTGATTTTGTTTTCTGTTTTATAGAATCTTTCGTGCTTGTCAACAAAGTCAACAAAATCCTTAAACTTCACTCTTCTATTTGTTCTTTCTTGGAGATTGCAGGCAAATTTTCTCCAAGATTCTATAAGTCTGTATGGAAGTTTGTTTGCCAATGCCTTTATATTAGCCATGTTGTCCAAGTCCTCCATGTAATTAACATCTGCCATTATGTTCAAACAGCCCATAAGGAATAATGTGAAAGACTGAAGTGCAACACCATCTTCAGACTTGATTGTTGGCCAATCCATGGCTTCCTTTAAATATGCTTCTGCTATCATGAAGTCATCACCATAAAACTCCTTCAAGATTTGTTTTGCTTTGGTATATCCTGTCAGAGGTTCCATATGGATGCAGCTCTTCACCAACTCATGTGGTTGTTCACTAGTATACTGCAGCTAAAATTGAAGATGATCACGGTTATCACTTGTACGGCCTTCAATCCCATGTTCAATGGCACCTATACAGGTTTTATAATGCAGAGGGTCGCCTTTAAACGTAGGAATGGAAAGTTCGGGAAGTAGCGATGCTTTTTGACTCTTTGCTAAGTATTCTGCGACACTGGCTTGCTGTGAGATTGCTTGGCAAAGGCCATCAAGCACATGTCCCTGTTGTTCTCTACTTTCTGTCTGATGTGGAAATCTAGCCATTGGAATAGTCGAAGTGGGAGCATTTCAGGTCAACACTGCTTGTTGCTCTGATAGGCTGTGATGGTAATTGAATGTTTTTCCTTGTTTAAATTGTAACACACTCATCAGGAATGTGGATACCATCCTCCTGGGTATTTTCATATCTTCTCAAGACATCCAATTTAGCATCAGACTCAGGGAGTGCCGTTTGCATTGCATGCATTTCCTTCTTTGCCTTAATTGCAGCTTCTTCTTGCTCAAGTGCCAACCTTTGTTGTAAATCAGCAGCCTTTGCCTTTAAACATGCTCGTTCCATTTGAGCCTTTAATTTAATTGAAGACGTTGACAGAAGTGAGCTTCTGTCTGTTAGATTCTTTACTTCTACTTCTATGGGTGTAGTTAGTTGATGCAGATCTACTATCATCAGGTGATATTTGTTTATTGCATCCTTCCTCTGCACGTTTCAAAACGTCCTTCTTCCATTGCTCACATTTCCATTAATTACATTTTTTGGATCAAACCAGTTATTTTGGTCATCGGCAAAATCCTCTTCAGTCTTTAAATTTTGCAGACCGGAATTGAGGTCCACAAATTCTTGCTCCATGCCGCTAAAGCAAACACAAAGCTCAGTTTTTTACAGCGTCAACATTTGCATCATCCTCCATCAATTGTTCAATTTGACGTTGCATGGAGGTCAATTGAGCAAATTTGCACCTGCGTGCCTGCATCCGTTTAGGCTTGTGATCTTCTACAGCTTTTCTCCGTCATTTTTAATGTCCGCTTTCCACTGTCTTGTTCCTCCATGTCAATCCACAATCAAGCAAACAAAAACGTCAAACTGACTGTAGCGTCTCAATTTGTAGGTCAGCTGAATGACGATCAAAGTTTTAAGCAGTTTACTCACGCACCTGTTACGTGCACGTCCTTGTTAACTCGCGATGCTTGTCAAGTATGGACGCATGCTAACAGCTAGCAGCTCATTGTCCCGACTGGAAAGTTGCTCCTTAGCTGTGATGTGCCTAGGGTTACACTATCTATCATTAACAAACACAGCCAGCCCTCCTCTTTCCTCTTACCGCTTTCCAGTGTCCTGTCCGCAAGTAGTATTTGGAAGCCGTCAAATTCCACGACGGTGTCCGGCGTTAGGTCTGTTAGCCATGAATCCGTGAACATCAGCAAGCTAGCTCATTGGAAGTTCCTCTTGTGCCGCGTTAGCGCTGTTAGCTTGTCCATTTTCTTGGGAAGGTATCTAACATTTCCCATAAAAACGGACAGGAGGACGGGGTGGTCACGCCTCCTCTTTGCCTGGCGTTTCGCCCCCGCGCGACATCCCCCGTCTCTTCCTCCTCAACTCGTGGGGGATATCGGGTCTCGCTCCGGGAGTCGGCACGGGGTTAGCACGAAGTGCTAACAGCTGATCTCTTGTGTAAACGATTGATCCGTAGCTCCCAGTGACATCTCCGGACACGATCACGCAAAAAACAGCCCCCAGCAGCAATAAAACCACCGCAATTTGGATGTCCATTGCTGCGATGAGGTAAAATAAATAAAACTGGGTAAAGGGAAAAACACGCGAAAAAGGCTCAAATAGTGAGCCGTGCTGCTTTAGCAGGTAGCCACTCGCGTGGTGACGGAACCGTAAAAACAAATGTGGTCCCATCAAAATCTGATGGGATATTTAAAAATAAAAGCGTGAAAATTTGCTTATTTGTCTGTCGTCACCAATGATTAAAAAAATTAAAATCATTACAAAATCCTCAAGCTATCGTGATACCAGACAAGTTCTGCGGGACACCAGACCACCCCAGTTGTCCACAAAAAGTGGTCACTTCAAAATTTGATGTGGCATTTAAAAGTAAAAAAATCACCTGAAATATGCACTGTGATCAACACTGATTTAAAAGAAAAATCTTGAAAAAATATCCTCAAACTAACGTGATACCAAACCAGGATTGGGGATACTAGACCACACCAGCTGTCCACCAAAAGTGGTCACATCAAAATGTGATGTGGCACTTCAAAATAAAAGTAGCCTGAAATTCGCTTATTTCACGGTCATCACCACTGAGTTAAAAAAAAATAGCTCGAGCTATCGTGATACCAGACCAGTTTTGTGGGACACGAGACTACCCCAGCTGTCCATAAAAAGTGGTCCCATCGAAATCTAATTTGTAATTTCAAACTAAAAGTTGCCTGAAATCTGCACATTTCACTGTCATCATGCCTGACTTTAAAATTTCATTAAAAAATATCCTCTAGCTATGGTAATACCAAACCAGGTTTGGAGGACACAAGACAACACAGCTTTCCACCAAAAGTAGTCCCATCAAAATGTAAGGAGGCATTTTAAAATAAAAGAGCTGGAGCTGTCGTAATACCAGACTAGTTTTGTTGGACACTAGACGACCCCAGCTGTTCATCAAAAATGGTCCCATCAAAATCTGATGTGTAATTTCACAATAAAAAAAAACCCACCTGAAATATGCACATTTCATTGTCATCAACACTGATTTTAAAATAATCATTTCAAAATACCCTCGAGCTATCGTGATATCAGACCCATTTTGGGGGACACTAGACAACCCCAGTTGTCCATCAAATGCGGTCCCACCAAAATGTGATACGGCATTTCAAAATAAAAGTAGCCTTAAATCAGCATACATCACTGTTATCAGGCCTGACTAAAATATCATGACAAAATATCCTCCAGCTATCATGATACCAGACAAGACATATTTCACTGTCATCACCATTGATTTAAAAAAATTAATTAAAAACTAGAGCTGCGAGCAGCTATAAAGGGCCCTCGCCACCCGGACAACGTTGGGGTACTGGCACGTTGGAAATGTGAAATATTTCCGAGAAATAACGTGAGGAATCTTCAAGAGGAATTTGCTTGTAGTTAAAGTTAGAGCAGCTTTTGTTTTCAAAGCCTCGTCAATGTTTGAAGTAAATTTGTTGGCAGGCACTACAGGTGCATCAAATCAAAGACTAATAGACTGAAAAACATTTTCTTTCCGAGAGCCATCACCATTCTGAACTCTCACACACATGCACACACACACGACCACCCTTACCTTGCTGAACAGCGACGTATTGTGTTGTATTTCTCCAATTTCATACTATTTTCCATCACAATATTTATTCTCTTATTTATCTAATTTATATATTTGATTAAATTATTGTTGTATTGCACTGGAGAGGGGAGCTCCCTAATCTTGTTGCACACTGTACAATGACAATAAAAGGATTTCGGATTCTGATAAATTTAGAATGGCCGACTTCCTGTTCAATTTAGCATACGGCTCCATGAGACTTTTTATTAGGTCTTGGCTTTGTACACACTTCATCAAATTTTCAGTTTGGTGAAACAGAGATATGGGGCTGTTTTTTTTTGTTGTTTTTTTTTTCTAGGGGGCGATAGCGAGCCATTTTTAAACAACTGTACGACAAAATAATAAAATATTGTGAATATTGAATCAACTCCCGGTTGAGTGGACGCTGGCACGTTTGGCTGCCACTGCTCACCGGTAACTCTCAGAAATTTTTTGGATCCGCTTGTTGTACCTGCTTTAGCAGTTTACAATCCCTCCAGTTACAGTGATTTTATTTATTATTATCTGTATGTTGAGCGATCCCGATTCTCATGAATGCCACCCACCGATTGCATAGTCGCTGACGCGTCTACTGTGGCTAAAGTTTAGCTTACCTATCAAAGTTAGCACCTGTCTGCCATGTGGACCCGCAGGCCAGTCTGCTTCTCGCACTTCTGCCTGTTCCTGTCATGTCATCAACCTGTGTCAGGACAACTTCAATCCACTGCCGCTGAACTCCGCTGGATTTACCGACACATGCCCGAGGGAAACGCACCACCACCACTGCTCCTCCTCCCGAACATCGCTCGTCGACCCTTGAAGGATTGTATGGCAATTACCGGCATTTTAAACATTTATGGGACAGAATGTCAATTATTTAATTTAGCAGGTTTATATTTACTGAATATGCTATGATCGCAAAATTCCGGACGAACTGGCGAGGCTGCCCGGCTCACCGTGGCTTGTCATCGGGACCGGGAGGCGGCGCAGGCGACGCAGAGAGAGGAAGCAGAAGCGGGGCTGCAGGTCCGGTGTCTTGCAACGGCTGCGACGGCAGCCCCATAGGCAACCACTGCCGAGTCTGTACCTCACCAACGCCAGATCCGTGGTCCACAAAATCGACGACCTGGGATTACAAATCCTGGGAAACCGCTATGTGCGAGACAGCAGTGTGATCGTCGTCACGGAATCCTGGCTGCACGCAGACGTCCCCGATGCTAGCATCCAGCTGGCCGGGCGCTCGCTACATCGCGCGGATCGGACAAGGGACACCGGTAAGAGAAGGGGCGGGGTGGCTCTGTGTTTACGTGCATGAGAACTGGTGCGGCGATAGCACGATCGTCGAGAAGCACTCTTCCCCCGACATCGAGTTCATGTCCGTTAAATGCCGGCCTTATTTTCTCCCGAGGGAGCTAACGGTCGTGATTGTCACAGCTGTTTACATCCCTCCCGACGCTAGCACTAGCACGGCGCTCTCGCTACTCGCGTGCGTCATCAATAAACATCAGCGGGCCCACCCTGATGGCGTTCACGTAGTAGCGGGAGACTTTAATAAGGCCAATTTAAAGACTGTACTCCCAGAGTTTCACCAGCATGTCAAGTGCCCAACGAGGGGAGACAACACTCTCGACCATGTGTACTCGAACATCAAGCACGCATACAGGGCCCTCCCACTCGCCCCCCTCGGCCAGTCAGACCACCTGTCCTTGCAGCTCGCACCTGCATACACCCCTCTCAGGCGCAGATTCAGGCCCACCACAAAGACTGTGAAAACCTGGCGTGACGGCGCCATGAGTGAATTACAGGACTGCTTTCAAGACACAAACTGGGGCCTCTTTGATCATCAGGACCTTGATGTCTACACACATTGTGTAGTGGACTACATCAAGTTCTGCATGGAAACTGTGTCCCTACACAGGACTATACGGACCTTCCCAAATGCGAAGCCCTGGATGTCCAGCAGGGTTCGCTCTCTCCTCAAGGCCCGTGACGCTGCCTTCAGGTCAGGCGACAAAGCCCAGTACAGGGTGGCTCGTGCTGACCTGAGCAAAGGCATCAAGCTAGCCAAGGCAACCTACAAGGGGAGGCTGGAGGCCCACCTTGCCAGTAACAGACCACGGGAGGTGTGGCAGGGTCTACGGAGCATCACCAACTTCCGTGGCAGCAGCACGACCTCTGCAGACCCGAGTGCATCGCTGGCAGAGGAGCTTAACTGCTTCTTTGCTCGCTTTGACTCGCCCCAACCGTCACACCCCCGCACTTCATGCTCCAACTCCCCCCCACTCACCGTAGAGGAACACGATGTGAGGCGCGCGCTCCTGGCTGTTAACCCCAGGAAAGCTACTGGACCCGACGGAATACCAGGCAAGGTCCTCAAAACATGTGCCCACCAACTGTCACATGTATTCTGCAGGATCTTCAACCGCTCCCTGGCTCAAGCAGTCATCCCCTCCTGCTTGAAAACTTCCACCATTATTCCTGTCCCCAAAAAGTCACCAGCCGTCCACCTGAATGACTACCGTCCTGTTGCTCTCACACCAGTCATCATGAAGTGCTTCGAGAGGCTGGTTCTCCAGCACATCAGGGACTGCCTTCCTCCCACTCTGGACCCCTACCAGTTTGCATACTGGGCTAACAGATCCACTGAGGATGCCATCAACACTGCTCTGCATGTTGTGCTGGGCCACCTGGAACAACAGCAGAGCTATGCAAGGATGCTCTTTGTGGACTACAGCTTGGCATTCAACACAATCATCCCAGACATCCTCGTCGCCAAACTTGACATTCTCGGCCTCCCTGCCCTCACACGCATCTGGATTAAGGACTTTCTGACCAACAGACCCCAGACTGTGTTGCTCGGCCCCTACACGTCCTCCACCTGCATGCTGAGCACCGGTTCCCCTCAAGGATGCGTGCTGAGCCCTCTCCTATACGCCCTCTACACCTACGACTGCAGCCCGGCCCACGGCAACAACACCATCGTCAAGTTTGCTGACGACGCGACAGTGGTCGGTCTGATCTCGGAAGGTGACGAGACAGCCTACAGAGAGGAGGTAAAGAGACTGACAGCTTGGTGCAAGGACAACAGACTGCACCTTAACACTGCAAAAACAAAGGAGATTGTCGTCGACTTCAGGAGGAACAAGACGGTGCCGCCCCCCCTCTGCATCGAAGGCGTGTGTGTGGAGAGGGTCCACACGTTCAAGTTCCTGGGAGTACAGATCTCCGACGACCTTTCTTGGACTCACAACACCACAGCAGTGGTAAAGAAGGTCCACCAGCGTCTGCACTTCCTGAGAGTCCTCAGGAAATTCAACCTGGACAGGAAGCTGCTGCTAGCCTTCTACCACTCGTCCATTGAGAGCCTGTTGACGTACTGTGTCTCCACCTGGTACAGCGGCTGCACTGAGGCGGACAGAGTGAGGCTCCAGAGGACAGTCAAAACAGCTCAAAGGATTATTGGCTGCCCTCTCCCCTCACTGTCGGACATCTACACCGCCCGGTGCCTCAGAAGGGCTCTCAACATCGTCAAAGACAATACCCACCCAAACTCACACCTGTTCGACCTGTTGCCCTCTGGCAGGCGCTACAGATGCATCAAATCGAGGACCAATAGACTGAGAAACAGTTGCTTTCCGAGAGCCATCTCCATTCTGAACTCTCACACACACACGAGAACACCCTTACCTTGCAGAACAGCATCGTGATGTGTTTTTATATACCCTATTCTGTACTAAATTCCATTGCACTCTCTTATTTATTAATCTAATTTATATATTTGTCTGTCTTATTGTTGTATTGCACTGGAGAGGGGAGCCTTCTAATCTCGTTGCACACTTGAGTACAATGACAATAAAGGGATTTCTAATTCTAATTCTAATTCTACTACGCATAGGAATGACTGATTGTAGTCATGGTCTTTACTGATTTATGATATTATTTTCACATGCTAAAGTTATATTACTTAGTTTATAAATGTGTGAACATAGTATTTTCATGACCTACACTCACATTCACATCATACATATTCAGTCTGCACATTACAAACTGATGACAAGCCAGACAGCACTTCATGGACAAATATGACAAAGCACATTCTCCACATAGGACATAGAGATGCAAACATACCAAATTGGGCACTGGATTTAGTTTTAAAATCGCTGCATTGGCTCCCCGTGTGTTTCAGGATTGATTTTAAGGTTCTTCAATTAGTTTTTAAATGCCTTAACGGTCTTGGGCCATCCTCGCGGACCCTGAGGTCCTCTGGCACCGGCCTGTTAATTATTCCTCGGGTGAGGACTGGAACACATGGCGAGGCTGCATTCAGCCATTCTGGTCCTCGTCTATGGAATAGCCTGCCGGAGGACATCAGGTCCGCAGAGACTGTTGATATTTTTAAAAGGAGGCTCAAGACCAGACCTGGGCATTGCACGGCCCGCGGGCCACATCCGGCCCGCCGGGTGGCACTGACTGGCCCGTATGACAGACCTGGGCATTGTATGGCCCGGGCCACATACCTTTGGTTGACTCTGACCGCGAGTGTAAGGTTAATTGGAAATTTCAAAATAAACATACTTTTTAATTTCACCTCATTCATGGGCGAAAGCTGCACTGCTTTTATTCTGAAATTGTTTTTTTTTTTTATTCCCGCACAATGTGCGTCGCACATAATGACGTAATGCGTTTATCAAGACATGCGCGCGATTGAATCACAACAAGACAACGTTCGCCCTCAAAAATGTCCGCTCAGGCTACGAAAAGAAAGGTAGATGCCGAATGTAGAATTTTCAGCAAAAATTGGACAGCGAAGTATTTATTTACTGAAGTTAGAGGTAAAGCTGTGTGTTTAGTTTGCGGGGAGCAGATCGCCGTGTTGAAGGACTACAATTTGAGTCGGCACTACCAGACGAAACATGCAGAGAAATATAAAAACGGCACCAGATAACAATGAACTGGGACACTTTTTCTCAAAATCACAGTTCAGTGACAGTCAATATGTTGTATCTTGCTTAATGTTTGGTGCAAAAAGACAATATTGTGATGTCTTTAAAATGCTCAGAACCTTTACACAACTATCCAACAGTATATGGAACTCAAAATGTGTTTTGAAGTGAATGTGACAGAATATGTTTACTAATATGAGTCACAAATAGTAAAAAATGTTAATATTTTGTCTACCATTGTGTTGAGAAATTTGAATGAATACATTTTTGTAAGGCAACCTCATTTTTTCAGTTTATTTGGTATTTAGTTTCATTGCTTAACTTTAATGCCAGCTTGTCAAAACAGTGCTATTTACTGCTTTTTAAAAAAGAAATACAATTAATATTATACAGAATTGAGTTCAGCCTTTTGGCCCGGCCCTCCACAATATTTTATGTTTCTTATGTGGCCCCATGGAAAAAATAATTGCCCACCCCTGCTCAAGACTCACCTTTTTTGTTTGGCTTTTAAATAATTTATCTTAGTCTTTTAATTCAGGATTGTCATTTTATATATTATCATTGTCTTTAATTTTTTTTAGCTTCTTTGTCTTTTAGTATCATCATTTTTCTTATATATTTTAGCTCCGTCGTTTTATATTATTGTCTTTTAATTTTTAGCTTCTTCTCTGTCTTTTAGTATCATAATTTTTCTTATATATTTTAGCTTCGTCTTTTTATATTATTGTCCTTTAATTTTTAGCTTCTTTTTTGTTTAGCATTATCATTTTCTTTTATATATTTTAGCTCCAGTGTTTCCTCAAGGGGGGCCTCCGCGCTGGGAGGTGTGGCTGGCCTTCTCACAGGGGGCTTCATCCCGGAGGCTCCTTAGGCCCGGCGGACCGGGGCCCTCTGCACTATGTGTAGGGTCTACCCCGGTCAATCTGGGCTAGGGGTCTGTGTGTTGGCACAGCTCCCTGTGGGCGTGAGCCGTCATCCCTCTCAGCGCGGATGACCTACCCTGGGTACATTTTCTCATATGGTTTCTCTGTGCCTTACCCTGTCTTTCTACTAAGATGGTTTATTAAGTTGTGTGAATGCGAGTGTTCTGTGTGTGTGCGAGTTCAGGCGTGTATGTGGATGTGTCTTGTGTTTATGTTGAGTGGGTGGAATGGGTTTTAGTTTTTCGTTGTAATTTGGATGTTTTTATTGTACAGCACTTTGAGCCGCATTTTATGTATGAAAAGTGCTCTTATAAATAAAATTTGATTGATTGATTGGAGGGTTCAAGGGGACGCCATTGCAAAAACACATTCTGAAAGACATAATTTGATTTTGGAGCACACATACATGCACACTGACAAGATTACAGGGGAATACCAGCAGGAGAGACGGAGAGACTGCCGGCCGGAGAAGGCCAGCCGTGGAATACCAGTCTTGGGGACCAGCTGGGAATCAACCATCCAGACAATGATTAATCTGGAGAGGACCTTCCCTTGGACGTAGACCCGTGCCGGGGGAAGAATGTGAGGCTGGTCTGAGATAACGCACGACTCTTTTCGACTGTGCTTGCCCGAGTACATTTTCTCATGAGATTAAGAAAAAGCCGCTCAGTACTATTTCCTGAACCTCCGCCCTATTTCCTACCTACCATTCATTTCAAAAGTCCTAGATAATGTAGTCACCACTCAACTCCACTCTCATCTCACCTGCAATAACCCTTTCAGTCCGGTTTCCGTGCACTTCACAGCACTGAATCAACTCTACTCAAGGTCACCTCTGCTCTCCTCATTGCAGCTGACTCAGATTCATTCTCCATTGTCATCCTTCTTAACCTGACTGCGGCCTTTGACACCATCTCACACACCATCCTTCTCAAAAGACTTTCTTCCATCGGCATCACCCACACCGCCCTCAACTGGTTCCATTCATACTTCAAAGACCGCACTCAGTTCATCCAGCTTAAATATTTCTCATCAAAGTCCCTCCCAGTCACCTCAGGTTTGCCCCAAGGCTCGGTCCTGGCCCCCCTATTATTTATCATATACCTCCTTCCCCTTGGCAGAATTTCCCGAAAATTCAATATCGCTTTCCATTGCTTCGCGGATGACACCCAGCTCTAGTTCTCCTGCAAACCCAGCATATCACTCCCTCCCACCTCCGTCACCTCCTGTCTATCTGAAATCAATGACTGGTTTTCTAATAATTTCATGAGGATTAACAGCGACAAAACAGAAGTTATTCTTTTCAGTACAAAATCAATACAATCCAAAGTTGGCAGTTTTCCCATTCCTGTTGGCCCCTCCATTGTTTTCCCATCCCCTCAGGTCAAGAGTCTGGGTGTCATCTTGACAGCACTCTATCTTTCCATAAGCATAATAACACAACCCGGTCAGCCTACTTCCATCTGCACAATATCAGTCAACACCGCCCCTCCCTTTTTCCCTCATCCACTTCTATTCTGGTCCAAGTCGAGTCAAGTCAATTTTATGTGTATAGCCCTTAATCACAGACAGTCTCAAAGGGCTTTACATAACCACAATCAACATCCACTGATCTTAACCCCCAGGAGGGCAAGGAAAAACTCAAAACCCCATTGGGGGAAAAGTGAGAAAACTTGAGAAGGGACCACAGATGGGGGGGAAACCCCCTTCCAGGATGACCAGGCTGCTTTGGATGCCAAGTGGGCAACATTTGACACATACAATGATGCTATACAATGTTAGATGAGATAATGTGAGAGTCAATTAAATGAAGTGCTGCAGGAAGATGACTTTAGTGGAGTGGGTCCTCATCCAGGACCGTAATCGCCATGGCAGCATATCCGAGGTTGAGCCTTTGATCTTGAAATAGTCAGTTTGGGGTAAATTCAGAACAGCCACTTCCAAGTGAATCACCATCACCTAATTCCCAAGCTGTGGAATTGGGAACAGAAAAAAAAGAACAGAAATAGTAAACAGGCCAACAAGTAGTTCAACGAAGTGCTGAAATATAGGGAAATCAGAAGAGGTGCTGCATGAAGACTACTTCGGCAGAGCAGGTCCCTCCCCGGTTGGTCAGTGCCGTAATCTTCATAGCAGGTCACCATCACCTAATTCCCAAGCAGGGGAAGAGGGGGCAGAAAAGAGGAGAAGCGGCAGTAAACAGGCCAACAAATAATTAAATTAGCTGCTAAAGTATATAAATAAATGTCGCGCTGCAGGAAGACGACATCACTGGAACAGGTGCATGCCCAGTTTGTCAATGCCTTAAACTTCCTAGTGGGTCACCGTCATCTAATCCCCCAGCCGGGGAAAAGGGGGCAGAAAAGAGAAGATAAGAGAAAAAGCGGCAGTAAACAGGCCAACAAATAGTTCAACTAAATGCACAAGAGTATAAATGCATCTTTAATAGTGTTTTGAACATTTCTACTGAGGTGGCGCCTCTAATACCTGAGGGTAGTACATTCCAAAGCATTGGTGCCCGAATAGAGAACGCTCTAGAACCTGTGGACTTCTTTTTGGCTCGCGGGATCACTAAAAGACCAGCATTTTGTGAGCGAAGGTTTCGGGACGGAACATATGGTACCACGAGGTCAACGAGATAGGAAGGTGCTAAGCCATGCAATATTTTATAGGCAAGTAGCAGAACTTTAAAATCACATCTCAAGTGGACCGGAAGCCAATTCAAATTGGCAAGTATCGGGGTAATATGATCAAACTTTCTCGTTCTAGTCAAGAGTCTAGCTGCTGCATTTTGAACTAACTTTTAATACTAGACATGGGGAGACCCGAGAGCAAAACGTTACAATAGTCGAGGCGAGACGTAACAAACCCATGGATTAAGATTTTTGCATCACAAGTTGATAGAATTGGGCGAATTTTAGCAATGTTACGCAGATGAACAAATGCAGTTCTAGTAATATTTTTAATGTGCATTTGAAACGACATAGTTGTGTCAAATATAAGACAGAGATTTTTTGTTGAATCCTTTTGGGCAATTTATCGATACTCATAGTGGTGTCTTTGAAAAAGGTACAGATGACGCGCTGGTCCAATGATCAGCATCTCGGTTTTATCTGAGTTAAGACGCAAAATATTGAAAGACATTCAGAGTTTAATTTCGGCAAGGCATGCCTCTAATTTATAGCAATCACACGGATTCGTTATATCCAACGGCATGTATAATTGCGTATCATCAGCATAACAATGAAAACTAATGTGATATTTCCGTATAATATCACCAAGCGGTAGCATCTAGTACCAATCCCTGCGGAACTCCGCGTGTGATCTTACAAAGATCAGAAGACGCATTGCCATGAATTACACGGTGCGTCGTCTCCGACAGATACGAATTAATCCAAGAAAGCGCTGAACCTGAAATGCCAACACAAGTTTCAAGGCGTTTTAATAATATGTTATGATCAAGTGTCAAAAGCGGCGCCAAGATCGAGTAAGAGTAATACAGTGAACCCTCGGTTATCGCGGTTAATGGGGACCTCGTAGCGCTGCTCGGGCCCTAATAATAATTTCTACAAAAACAATAGGGACCTCGCCGCCGTCGCAGCTCGGGCCCTAATAACAATTTCTAGAAAAACAATAGGGACATCGCAGCGGCCACTGCTCGGGCCCTAATAATAATAATAAAAATAATAATGATTTCGACAAAAACAATGGGGACCTCGTAGCGGTCGCTGCTCGGGCCCGAATAATAATTTCTACAAAAACAATAGGGACCTTGCCGCGGTCGCTGCTCGGGCCCCAATAATAATTTCTACACAAAGTCCATTGTGGTGACCCGCCCCCTTTTAAGTAAATTCAAAGTGGCCGACTTCCTGTAAAACCTAGCTCATTGCTCCAAGAGACTTTTTTGTAGGTCTTGGTCTTATACATACAGTGAACCCTCGCTACTTCGCGGTTCACCTTTCGTGGGTTCAGTGCTTCGCGGGTCTAAAAAATATTCGGGGGCATTGTAGTTTCGCCGAGCGGCACGACAGGGCGCTGGAGCGGTTAGACGGCCGGCGTGCGCCGAAGAAGAGCGTGGGCGAAGAGGAGAGTGGACGAAGAAGAGCACGTTCCCCCGGACACGATCGGTGGCGACGTTTCGCGCGGTTCGGACCGTACCAGAGCTCCGGCCGGCGTGCGTGGCAGTTAAGCCGTAGAGGAGCACCTTCCTGTTAAGGATGTTTCTATCAAAACAAGCCTGAACAAATGAATCAACCAGCCAAGATTGTCTGTCATTTACGCGCGGGGCAGCCCTCGAACTCCGAGGCGAAGCCAGCGTGTTCGACTGCACACATGGTTTTTATTTGCATCAGCATAAGCAATTTGAATATGCAATACATACAGAATGGAAAACTTGATATTTGACTCCATCCCACTTGCCCACCCTCTTCCTGCCTATTCTAACGGTTTCAGCTTACAAGACACCTTTTGTTCATACTTCTGCTTATTCTAACAGCAAAAGTTCACTCTGAACTTCATTTGACCTGTGTAGTGTATTTTCACAAGGCTTAACGTGTTGAACTTATTTTATGGCCATGACGATATTGTTGCTTTAGAAATACCAAGCCTTGTGTTGGACCTCCCTAAATGCAGAAGTTACAGCCTTAAGAGGCCTCGGGCCCCAACATTATCTACGAAGGGTTAAAGAGGTCATCAACACCCCAAGGGAGGTGTTTACAGAAAAGGGTTCTGGCGTTGGGGAGTCACATTCGCGAGGAGGCCGTACCTGGCACCCGTAGCTGTCGAAAGTTTAATTAGAGGCCAGAAAGATACGAATGCATGTGCAACAAAGGGGGCCTGTAAGATTAGTTATAGTTTGAAACTTGCTAAGATGACAAACTAAACAACAAAACTAACAGATGAACATACAAACTTAAATTTCTTTAACATATCCCTCCTGTTTATCAAGTTTCAAATCTCATCATCAAAGGCTGTCGCTTGAGGGGGGAGAAAAACTACCCAAAAACTCAAAAATTCTTGGAGAAAAGGGTAGAAACCCATGCCCCGAACGAGAAGCCCAAAAAAATAATAACAATTAAAAGATAATAAAGCAAAGCTAATGCAGTTTTTGGTCCAATACATGTATGTACAAAATAAACCCGGAACATCAAACATTCACAACTGCAACTCTTTTCTGTGATGCAAGTTACATGAATCAGTGACCTTGAGCGTTTTTTCAGAGGCTGCAGGTTTTATTTGATGTGCGTGTAGTCAGCAGTCTGCGCCTGTGCAACTCGTCTGCGTTTGACGTTGTCCTGGTCTCGAGGTTGTGCGCTGACCAGGCACAGC
The DNA here is from genome assembly GCF_059441095.1 of Idiotropiscis lumnitzeri. Taxonomy (NCBI): domain Eukaryota; kingdom Metazoa; phylum Chordata; class Actinopteri; order Syngnathiformes; family Syngnathidae; genus Idiotropiscis; species Idiotropiscis lumnitzeri. The sequence continues at coordinate 174,945 of NW_028283751.1, read as the reverse complement.
CCTGCAAGGAAGTAGATGATGCATCTGGTCGACAGGGCAGTGCCCAGTTGCTGTTCGGCGGCTTGCTCCATCCTTCCGAGAGGGGTGTGTTTGCCACGGAAAACCCTCTTTCCAACTGTGGTCTTTTGTTGGTACATTGGAGTGTACGTGGTGGAGATCCTCTCCAAGGGACTTGCGTCGCTCAGCCTTTAGCAGGGACCGGAGAAGCTTGCACTGCGACTGATGGTTCCAGCCGCCACGCCCCTCGACCTTTGCTGCCGTCGGGGTCACTGCAATCACCTGATGAGGGCCGTCCCAGCGTTCACTGTCCCAACGAGGTCGTTTCAGCACCTTGAGGAAGAGTTGGTCTCCCACATGGACGTGGTTTATCTGTGGATCAAAACACACTGGCCAGTAATTGTGGTCAAACATGTCTTTCATGTGGACTGGGACAGATGTGCCAGTCGCTGGTGGTTCTGATGAACCTGAGAGTCTATGTGTGAGGCCATATAGGATAAAAAGGGGATAGTGTCCTTCCTTCGGCTGGCACTATCCTCATTGCTGTGATTGAAACACAGTCTGGCCATTGTCTCTTTTTTTTTTCTTTGTCTTGATAAGTCAGTTCCATTCGTGCGTTCCACAAGTCCTGCAGACTGTATGCAAAATGACGCTTTGAGTCAATTTTGCAACAACTGTCCCACTTGTTACAAACATTATTCACAAAATGCATCATTTTCACTTTAAATCACTCTTGAAATTCCAAATGTCAGGATAATTCGATTACACAACACTTTTTCCAACTGTTTTAACATCATCATGTGTTGTTGGAAACAACGTAATCCATTTTGAAAACACATTAATTATAACCAAACAATATTGCAACCCAAACAACTAACACTTTGTCTAAAAAAAAGTTTTTTGTTGAAAAGTCTATATGTGGGAACAATTTCATATCATACTTCCCCCTGTTGACACACATGTGTCACTCATGTTACTCCTCTACTCCTCAGCAATGTTTGCACCTTTTTTCTCCCAATGTGTGCATTCAATTAGTGGTGTATTTTTCCCTGGCGTGAGATCAAATTGTCAAGTTGATTTGCTGCGTGTGTGTGTGTGTGTGTGCATTACCCCTTGCTGCATTGTCAGCGAGGCAGTATTCAATTGTAATCGTTTCATTTTCTGTTCAGAAAATTTTGCATTTACAAATACTTATTTAGACGTGCTTTATGCACAACTTTTCTTTCATCTTTTGTGATTTTTTAAAACGCCGTTTGCCCAATGTCGACAGAACACATAAACATATATCTTGGCAGTCAGTCCAAATTGTAAAATGTTTTTTAGAAAACATCTTACAATTCTGGATCAGCACAGAAGTTTCTGCTGCTTGTCCTGCACATACAGATTTTAATATCCCTTGAAACAAAATGCTTTGTTAAAAAAAAAATTCCCACCCCTTTGCGGCCGTCAAAAAACTGTCTCTCCAGTCGGGAGAAAGGTGTCCAAGAGGTCAGGTCGCTGTTTGGTGGTAATTTGGACTCGGCTTCCACAGTCGTGTGGTGTGCCTTCTACTGGTGCGGGAAAAAGTGACGCTGGGCTGAGCGCACCTTATCAGTGTAATGTGACAATTAGGTCGCCGTGCAATGTGAATGTGGTGGGTGAAGGCTGCTTGATCCAATTGTTGTGACTAATATGCAAGTGATTTCATGAGCCCTGCGCGTCTGCAGCCACACAAGGTCATGAAACCATTTTTTGCAGTCACTGTTTGCTCAAATGGCTCATAGTAATTTGGTAGTGCTAATACATCTTAATCAATGAGTTCACACTTGACAAGTTCAAAAGCTTGTCAACCTCAAGTGTTCAAACATTTTTTTTTTCCTCAAATGTCATTGGCTTGTCATAAATGATGTCCAGCAATAGTCGTGTGATTTCTAAGTACTTTGCAATCCATGCCTGGCAATAATTGCGTACACCTATAAGGGACATAATTTACTTCTTTGTTATTGGTTTTAGGGCTCGGGCAACGCCTTCTTTTTGCTTGTCACCAAAAATGCGCCCCTTTTCAGTCAAAATGCGGCCTAAATATGTGACTTCCTTTTTTAACAGCTGCATCTCATCGGTTCAGTTTGATGACGCATTAAGTAATTCTCGAGGTCAAACATATGTTTAATATCTTCCTCAATGTCCTCACTGTTGTCACTGTCAGAGGGGGAATCCAGAGGTTTGGACATCAACTCGCAGTCCGAAGCCCCACTGGGGTCCCGGCCTAGTCATTCATTTTCCCAATCGTACACTTCCTTAAAACAAGTTCTCAAACCCTTCATTCATTATGTAAATTACTCGTCTTCTCCTTGGCCGCCCTCGTGTGCAAGCCTATCCTAGACGCTCACAGCAGAAAAAGAAGGGAGGGGGGGGGGCCTCACTGTTCATACGCCAATCACGCGGTCCCCAGGCAACCAAGCTGCCAGGGGTTACGCCCCCTACCAAAGGCTCCAGTTTACTGGCCACTCCTCCCTGCCAATTTACGAGCAGGCAATCTCAAGCCAATGGCAACAGCTCCTTCCCCCTAAACTTTCCGCTCGTTCCAATTCACTTACGCTTTCCTTCTGGCATCTGCCCAACCTACTTTACCTCTCAGTCATCTCCAACCCCCTCTTAACTTTCCGCTCATCCTATTTCACTTACGCTTTTCCTTCTCAACCTACCTTGCCTCTCAGTTAGAGAACCAAATTCTGCCCCCGCACCTCAGGTTTGACACCACTTAAAATTCAAAATCAGGAAACACCTATGCTTTTGCAAAGATTCCTCATGTTCACTTTCAAAACCTTCATTCCATCTTTCATAACACCTACTTCTCTCTTTCAATTCATGCAACCAACTCAGTGTCTTACATCCCTCAACCACATAGGTTCTAATTCTGTTACTCTATACAGTTTTCCACTTGCAAATCTGCCTATGACACCTTTCTCACTTGCCCTATCATTTGGACTTCATCAATCCTTTCTATGGAACATTAATTGTTCCTTTCCCTTTTCTACACATTCTTTTTCTTTCTTTACACATTCCTTTTCTTTTCTTATTAACTTCCAATCTCTACACTGCAAAGTTTCCCTGGACTTTACTATACTACCCAATACCCCAATTTTAGAAAATTGGACCAGTTTGTCAACACCTAGGGTGTTCTAAAAACTGGTTTCTCATCAGTAGGACAGCAACTCAATTTTCCTGTTGTGGCAATTCTCACTTCAACTTTTTCAGGTGGAGATTTCTTGTCTATTACATCCACAACAGTCTGCTGTTTATAATCCTACTGTATTACATGGGATAAAATACCAAGTGGTATTAGTAATCCCCAATCGCACACACTCCAGCTCACTGACTCAACCCCCACCCTTTCTCTTCTTTGTTCTCACACACACACATAGTCAGACTCAGACATATACACGGGCCCACAAAACAACACACACAGTTCTCAACATTGAACAGCTACAAACGAGAAGCTAATCAATATTTTTCAATTTCAACTAACCTACATTTTTCCTTTATTTCAAATTCGGAAAGTTGACAGTTAACTTCCTTCATCAATTCTGCCGCCATTTCTGACAGTCTTAATTGTTATGGTGTCTAGTTATGGTTCCTCAGTGTTGAGAAAAATTCAAATTGCCTGACTTTGGGTTGAATACCAAGCTTCTACTCCCAATTTGGAGCGGGTATTCCTGGGTGTTTTTACTCACAACCCTCGGTCAGTTTGAGATTTCTCAAACGTAGGACATTCATACAATACACATACACACTCACAGATTGATCAGTTCTGTGTCTGTGAAAATAGATAAACTATTTTCGTCTTCTATAAATAACAAACGTTGTACTATCACTTCCAAATATAGTAATAATTACATCTGTACTCTACCAGAAATAAGGACCCCTAAATCTGTCTTCCAGAAAAAACAACAGTTAATTCTGTACTATCCGAGCAGATATAATCAACTACACTTGTACTCTCTACCAGACAAGGAATGCCTTAATCTGCCTTCCAGAATAAACAACAGTTAATTCTGTACTGTCCGAGTCTTCCAACAAGTCTTCCAAAATAGCAAAGTTAAATCTGTATTTCTTCCAGAAAATAGCTAAGCTAAGATGTACTATCTCTTCGGGTAAAGGAACTCCCTGAAACCCTACTATCCTTCAAAAACCCCAAAAAGTTTTTTACTATCTGTTGTATACAACCACAGACCTGAGACAATCTCTCCGCTGGTCGAGACACTCGCGGTTCATGGATGAAGTCTGTGTTCTCTCCGGTGGAGGATGGCCGAGGACCGGCCTCCTGGAAGAGAGGACTTTTCACGATGGCGCCGTTTTCAGTCGTCGTCAATCGTCCACCGCAGATCACACGTTTTCATCCGGCATTCGAAGGACCAAGTAATGTTAAGGATGTTTCTATCAAAACAAGCCTGAACAAATGAATCAACCAGCCAAGATTGTCTGTCATTTCCGCGCTGGGCAGCCCTCGAACTCCGAGGCGAAGCCAGCGTGTTCGACTGCACACATGGTTTTTATTTGCATCAGCATAAGCAATTTGAATATGCAATACATACAGAATGGAAAACTTGACATTTGACTCCATCCCACTTGCCCACCCTCTTCCTGCCTATTCTAACGGTTTCAGCTTACAAGACACCTTTTGTTCATACTTCTGCTTATTCTAACAGCAAAAGGGAGCATGTTCACTCTGAACTTCATTTGACCTGTGTAGTGTATTTTCACAAGGCTTAACATGTTGAACTTATTTTATGGCCATGACGATATTGTTGCTTTAGAAATACCAAGCCTTGTGTTGGACCTCCCTAAATGCATAAGTTACAGCCTTAAGAGGCCTCGGGCCCCAACATTATCTACGAAGGGTTAAAGGGGTCATCAACACCCCAAGGGAGGTGTTTACAGAAAAGGGTTCTGGCGTTGGGGAGTCACATTCGCGATGAGGCCGTACCTGGCACCCGTAGCTGTCGAAAGTTTAATTAGAGGCCAGAAAGATACGAATGCATGTGCAACAAAGGGGGCCTGTAAGATTAGTTATAGTTTGAAACTTGCTAAGATGACAAACTAAACAACAAAACTAACAGATGAACATACAAACTTAAATTTCTTTAACACTTCCCCGGGCACGGGCGGTGCCAAGCGACCCCTAAGTTTAACCAAATGGAAGCTCCGGAGGAGGAGGGCATGCTCGCGTCACAGTAAGCCGAAGAGGAGCACCTTCCCCGGGCACGGGCGGTTCCAAGCGGCCCCTAAGTTTAACCGAATGGAAGCTCCGGAGGAGGAGGGCATGCTCGCGTCACAGTAAGCCGAAGAGGAGCACCTTCCCCGGGCACGGGCGGTTCCAAGCGGCCCCTACGTTTAACTGAATGGAAGCTCCGGAGGAGGAGGGCATGCTCGCGTCACAGTAAGCCGAAGAGGAGCACCTTCCCCGGGCACGGGCGGTGCCAAGCGGCCCCTAAGTTTAACCGAATGGAAGTTCCGGGGGAGGAGGTCGGGCGTGTGTCACAGTTAAGCCGAATTGGAGCACCTCTTCCGCCCGGGCACGAGCGGAGCGCGAGGCTGTCCGTTATGAAAGAATAAATAAATAAAGTCAAGTCAAGTCAAGTCAATTTTATTTGTATAGCCCTTAATCACAGACAGTCTCAAAGGGCTTTACATAGCCACAATCGACATCCCCGATCTTAACCCCCAGGAGGGCAAGGAAAAACTCACAAAACCTCATTAGGGGAAAAGTGAGAAACCTTGAGAAGGGACCACAGATGGGGGAATCCCCCTTCCAGGATGACCAGGCTGCAATGGATGCCAACTGGGCAACATTTGGCACATACAATGATGCTATGCAATAATAGATGAGATAATATAAGAGTCAATTGAATGAAGTGCTGCAGGAAGATGACTTCAGTGGAGTGGGTCCTCATCCAGGGCCGTAATATCCATGGCAGCATATCCGAAGATGAGCCTTCGGTTGGTGTAAATTCAGTACAGCCACTTCCAAGTGAATCGCCATCACCTAATTCGGGGAATTGGGAACAGAAAAGAAAGAACAGAAATAGCAAACAGGCCAACAAGTAGTTCAATGAAGTGCTGAAATATAAGGAAATCAGAAAAGGCGCTGCATGAAGACGACTTCGGCAGAGCAGGTCCCTTCCCGGTTCGTCAGTGCCGTAATCTTCAAAGCATGTCCCCATCACCTAATTCCCAAGCAGGGGAAGGAGGGGGCAGAAAAGAGAAGAAGCGGCAGTAAACAGGCCAACAAATAATTAAATTAGATGCTAAAGTATATAAATAAATTGATCAAATGTCGCGCTGCAGGAAGACGACATCACTGGAACAGGTGCATGCCCAGTTGGTCAATGCCTTAAACTTCCTAGTGGGTCACCGTCACCTAATCCCCCAGCCGGGGGAAAAGGGGGCAGAAAAGAAAACAAAAGAAAAAAAAAGCGGCAGTAAACAGGCCAACAAATATTTCAGCTAAATGCACAAGAGTATAAATGCGTCTTTAATAGTGTTTTGAACATTTCTACTGAGGTGGCGCCTCTAATATCTGAGGGAAGTGCATTCCAAAGCATTGGTGCCCGAATAGAGAACGCTCTAGAACCTGCGGACTTCTTTTTGGCTCGCGGGATCACTAAAAGACCAGCATTTTGTGAGCGAAGGTTTCGGGACGGAACATATGGTACCACGAGGTCAACGAGATAAGAAGGTGCTAAGCCGTGCAATATTTTAAAAGTAAGTAGCAGAACTTTAAAATCACATCTCAAGTGGACCGGAAGCCAATGCAAATTGGCTAATATCGGGGTAATATGATCAAACTTTCTCGTCTTAGTTAAGAGTCTAGCTGCTGCATTTTGAACTAACTGCAGACTTTTAATACTCGACATGGGGAGACCCGAGAGCAAAGCGTTACAATAGTCGAGGCGAGATGTAACAAACGCATGGATTAAGATTTCCGCGTCACACGTTGATAGAATTGGGCGAATTTTAGCAATGTTACGCAGATGAAAAAACGCAGTTCGAGTAATATTTTTAATGTGCATTTGAAAAGACATAGTTGCGTCAAATATAACACCGAGATTTTTTGTTGAATCCTTTTGGATAATATTACATTTATCGATATTCAGAGTGGTGTCTTTGAAAAGGTACCGATGACGCGCTGGTCCAATGATGAGCATCTCGGTTTTATCTGAGTTAAGACGCAAAAAATTGAAAGACATCCATTGTTTAATTTCGGCAAGGCACGCCTCTAATTTATAGCAGTCGCGGGGATTCGTTATATCCAACGGCATGTATAATTGCGTATCATCAGCGTAACAGTGAAAACTAATGTTATATTTCCGTATAATATCACCAAGCGGTAGCATATAGATGCTAAACAATAGAGGTCCAAGTACCGATCCCTGCGGAACTCCACATATGATCTTACAAAGATCCGAAGTCGTATTGCCATGAATTACACGGTGCGTCCTCTCCGACAGATACGAATTAAACCAAGAAAGCGCTGAACCTGAAATGCCAACACACGTTTCAAGGCGTTTTAATAATATGTTATGATCAACGGTATCAAAAGCGGCACTAAGATCGAGTAAGAGTAATATTGATGAGGTGTCGGCGTCCATAGCTATGAGAAGATCATTAGTAACTTTAGCAAGGGCCGTCTCAGTAGAGTGGTCGGCTCTAAAACCCGATTGGAAAGGTTCAAATTGATTATTAACAGTCATATATTCATTAAGTTGTTGCGCTACGACTTTTTCAAGAATTTTTGCAATAAACGGAAGATTTGAAACCGGCCTATAGTTGATGAGACTCTCTGGGTCAAGGTTTGGTTGCTTAAGTAACGGTCGGATAACGGCGGTCCTAAAAGCTGCTGGTACTACACCCGTGGTAAGTGATAGATTAATTATATTTAAAACAGACGGTCCTAGGGTCGTAAACAGTTCTTTAATTAGTTTGCCAGGAAGCGGATCGAGCACACAAGTTGTCGGTTTTGCCGCACTAACCAATTTTGTTAGGCTCTCAAGAGATATTTTTTTAAATTGACATAAGGTTATCGGACAGTTATCAGCCCTAATGTCCCTATTAACACAATTTATCGCGGAATTCGACGGAATTTTAAGAACAGTGTCTTTAATCTCATCACGAATACATTCTATCTTCTGAGTAAAAAATTGCATAAAATCGTGAGCTGAATAGGAAGAGCTATCCGAGGTTGGTCGCTGTTGCGTTAGCATTGCTACGGTATCAAATAAATATTTAGGATTGTTTTTATGTAAGACAATTAATCTAGAATAATAATTAGTTTTGGCTAAATTAAGCGCTTCTTTGTATATTAGTAAACTATCGCACCATGCCTGACGGAAGACCTCAAGTTTGGTCGCACGCCATTTGCGCTCAAGCTTCCTACAAGATCGTTTCAGTACGCGCGTTTCCTCTGTAAACCACGGAGTAAGCCTCTTTGGACGAGTTTTAGTTTTTAAAGGCGCGACGGAGTCAAGCGCATTTAACAAAGCGACATTAAAGTTGTTTGTGAGATCATCAATCGTACCAATATAATTAGGAAACGAAGCAGTTGCTAAAGGGAGTAGCTCAGAGAGCGCAACGATGGTTGAGGAGCTAATGTTACGGCTGCTATAATTTTGATTATGGTCAGAACGATGACAGTGAGCCAAGACTTCAAATTTGATAAAGTAATGGTCAGATATAGCACTGGTATATGGTAATACAATTATTTTTGAAGATGCTAAGCCTCGGGTTAATACCAAATCTAGCGTATTGCCATTTATATGCGTTGCTTCATTTATTATTTGCGTGAAACCAAACATATCAATGATTGTCCGAAACGCTACCGTAAGTGGTTCCGACGGGAGATTCATATGAATGTTGAAGTCGCCCATGATAAGTATATTATCCGCATGAGTTACTAAATCAGCTACGAATTCAGAAAATTCATCTAAAAAGCCGGAGTAAGAGCCAGGTGGACGATAAAGAACGGCAAGATAAAACGGCAGCTCGGCTGAGGATCGCATAATGAGAACTTCAAATGTTTTAAAGGAATTGCTAAAACGAGGACTAAGTTTTAGGTTAGATTCGGAAATGAGGGCTACACCCCCGCCTTTCTTTTGAGGGCGCGCAACATGCGAGCTCACGAAGTTTGGAGGCGAAGCCTCATTTAGCGGTAAAAACTGATTTGGTTTTAACCAGGTCTCGCAAAGACCAATCATGTTAAGATTATGGTCTCTAATAAGGTCATTAACTAACAAGGCTTTCGATGAAAGCGATCTAATATTTAAAAAACCGAGTTTCAGTAAAATAGGTCTATCTAAGTTATTCCGCGCAACAGGACTCCTGGTCATAATATTAAGGAGATTGCCTTGCCTAGGTCCCGGATTGTACCTCGAGCGACTATAAACGCGGCGAGAAATTCTGACGGTCGGAATCCGATAGTTATTTACCAGCTTTCGAGTGCTATTATTTTGAGAGAACGGCTCGTCGTCAATAAAACCGACCGAGGAGGAATGCTTAAACCCATCATGTATTGCCACCTCAGTAGAAATTATATCAGTATGAGATCTACCAGCGTATGGTGTGTAGCGCTCAAATCTAGAAGAAAAGCTATGTGTGTTGTCTAAGTCTAGCATAGCGCTAGTTAGCTCTAGCCTTACAGACTCCACACCCTTCCTTACAGGCTCACTATTCGCCTGCAGCCCGACCTGCTCTAATATGAATAGTCATGGAAGGCTCAAACAATAATCTATGTTTCTAGAAAGAGTGATGGCGCCTTCCCAGTTAGGGTGAAGGCCGTCCATCCTCAGCAGGTCGGGTCGGCCCCAGAAAGAAGGCCAGTTATCTATAAACTGCAGTCCGTGCTCACTACAAAAACTAGCCAGCCACTTATTTAGCGAGAATAATCTACTAAACCTCTCATCATTGCCTCTCGCAGGCAAGGGGCCAGAGACAATTACTCGATGCCGACTCATCTTTCTGGCGAGATCACAAGTCCTTGCTATGTTTTTCTTTGTGATCTCTGATTGCTTCATCCTAGTGTCATTGGAGCCAACGTGTATCACTATATCTGAATAGCTAGCGTTGTTTGCACAGCGCTGGTGTATAGGTGTCTTGCGCGCTAGCTCCATAAGATTAGCTTCTATGTCGGGTGCTCTGGCCCCAGGAATACACATTACTGTGGCTGGATTTTCAAGCTTAATGTTGCGGGTAATGGAGTCACCTATCACTAAGGTGCGGGAGCCATGAGACCGAGGTGGAATGGAACTGCTATGTGTCTTAACAGGCTCACCGCGATTAGCAAGCCGTTTACGGCCAATGCTAACCAGACTAGCAGGTTGGCTACAACCCGTGCTAACAGTCGTGTCCGCCACGTTTACGCTTACCACATTACTCTGCTCTAGCTGGCGGACACGTCCCTCTAGCAGGGAGAGTCTTTCCATGAGAAAGGTGCAAGTGTTGCATGTGGTGGTGCACGAAACCATAGTTGCGTTTACTCGCCCGGTGGATAAAAGCGGAGGAAAAGATGTCGCGCCGAAAGTGACGTCCTGTCGCGCCGAAAGTGACGTCCTCTCCCTTTGTGGCCGCTGGATTCAGTCGCTCAGCTCGATCTCCAATGAGAAAGAGAAAGAATGCCACCTTTTTTTCACAGGGCACACCGGACGGCGTACCATCAGGTTAAAGTCGGAGTAATTAAATAAATACAAAAAGAATGGCTGGGGAATAAAAAAATAATACGTTTTAATAATAATTTGGTTTTTTTGTTATAACATGAATTTCACTCTCTCTCTCTCTCTCTCTCCCCGTATATATATATATATATATATAAATATAAATATTTATATATTTATTATATATATTGTATATTTTTTTAAGCATTTTTGAAGGTGCGCCGCTACTTCGCGGATTTTCAGTTTTCGCGGGTGGTCTCGGTCCCCATTAACCGCGATAACCGAGGGTTCACTGTACTCCATAAAATTTACAAAAAGCGAGGTGAAACACTCAACCAGGGCTGCTTTTTTGAACATTTCTCGAGGGCCATGGCGAGCCATTTCAAAAAAGCTGCACAACTAACGTATAAAATATTGATAAATTTGCTCTGCCTGATGTGTGTGTCAAGTTTCACGAGTTGTCGTTCATATTTAGAACCTCATAATCAGCGTTGTTTTATTGCCGAACCGTGCAATGCCACTCCCACAACTTTTCACGAAAAAGGATGAATTTCGTATTGTGACATCCTCATGGCCGAAACAGTCCTCCGAGCATATATGAGGGCGACCTTGTTGAGTTGCACGGAGAAAAACATCCAAGAAAATAACTTGTATTAGCTTTTACCAGTTGGTGGCGCTACTACTACGATGAAAAATAAGTTGGTAGATGTCTTCAGGGCTGAAGTATCCTCAAATGTGTACAACTTCGAGAAGATAGGATCATCTGAGTCATGTTGCCGGAGCTTTTGTTGCCACAAAGTACAATCGGACTTTTCAGCACCGTAATTGCCACGCCTTTTGCCAAAACGTCACAAAACTCGGCAGAGAGTAAGATCATTGTCTTGAGTCTTTTCTGACTAATTTTCAGTCGGATTCGTCAAAAGGGCACCGTGCAGTACGTGAAAATTAAAATAAAAAAAAATTTTTGATTCCACTTGGCGGCGCTGTGTGTATAACAAAATAATAACATTAAGATGTCTTCAGGTCGGGACATTTTATTTACACGTGAATGTTTGGATTTTTAGGAGCATGTGCAGGGGAGTTATTAAGCATTCATTTATTTGTATTAGGTTCATTTTGTCTTCTTATTATTGATATTTGACAGATTCATTAAAAGCAGACAATTATGTTTTCGGTAAAATTTTTTACCTGACATGTTTCGGCGAGTCTTTCGCCTTCTTCAGAGTGTCGCATGATGGTGTCTTGAGACCCGTCTTTATCAGCTGATGTTCCATGAGGGTGTGACTTACCTGTCAAAAAAATTAAAAATCAGAGCAGTAAAAGAACAAGCACAACATGAATATTACAAATCAGCAATCACTGACCACTGCAAAAGGGAAAACCACATCATGGACCGGGAGAAGGGCAGGGTCATCGGCACCGAAGAGAACAAACAACAGCGCTGGATCAGAGAGGCCATTGAGATCTGCAAGCGAGGCATAAAAACCATGAACAGAGACAAGGGAGCCTTCATCCTCTCTACCACCTGGAGCAGCATCTTGGCGGAGTTAACGGACAGCGGGGGGCGTGACTTGCCTTCATTCTTGTGACAGGTAAGTCACGCCCTCATGGAACATCAGCTGATAAAGACGGGCCACAAGACACCATCATGTGACACTCTGAAGAAGGCGAAAGACTTTCGTATTGTGACATCCTCAAGGCCTAAACACTCATCCGAGCAAATATAAGGTAGATTTTGTTAACCTGCCCGGAGAAAAACATCAACGAAAATAATTTGTATTTGTTTTAACCAGTTGGTGGCGCTACCACTGCGATCAAAAATAAGTTGGCAGCCGTCTTCAGGGCCTGAATATCCTCAAATGTGAAAAATTTCGAGAAGATGGATCATCTGAATCATTTTGCAGGAACTTTTGTTGCCACGGAGAATAATCAGACTCTGCGGCACCGTAATAGCCACGCCCTTCGAAGGAAAGTCACAAAAATAGGGATAGAGTAAGATCAATGTCTTGAGTCTTTTCTAGCCAATTTTCAATCGGATTCGTTAAAAGGGCACCGTGCAGTACGTCAAAATGTAAAAAATGATATTGATTGGCGCAAGGTGTATAACTGAATATAAACATATAGATGTCTTCAGGTACCGACTCTTTATGTACATGTGAAGTTTTGGATTTTTAGCAGCATGTGCAAGAGAGTTATTAAGCATTTTGTCCATTGCGGCGAAGGAAATCTTAAGTGAAAACTTCGAAGCCCCGCCCCCGTCATATAGTATTTCGGAAACAAAAAATTTTAGCCCCAGTGTTTGTCCCAGGTCTTAAGATGCTACAGACAGAATTTTAAGGCAATCAGATGAAGCCTTTAGGATCAGGGTGCAAAAGAATGACCCCTGTAAACATGCAAAAAAGGGCAAAAGTCGGACTTTCAAAAATTCATAACTCACTTCCTGTTCATATTAGACGTTAAAATATCAAATTTTTCGCCATGCCCGATGAGACTGCCAAGTTTGGTGAGTTTTTGTGCATGTTTCGGGGGTCAAAAATGCAATCGAACAATCGGAAAAATAATAATAATAATAATTTCTACAAAAACAATAGGGACTTCGCAGCGGTCGCTGCTCAGGCCCTAATAATAATAATAATAATAATAATAATAAAAGTAATAATATTTTCTACAAAAACAGTAGGGACCTCGCAGCCGTCGCAGCTTGGGCCCTAATAACAATTTCTAGAAAAACAATAGGGACCTCGCAGCGGTCACTGCTCGGGCCCTAATAATAATAATAATAAAAATAATAATAATTTCCACAAAAACAATGGGGACCTCGTAGCGGTCGCTGCTCGGGCCCTAATAATAATTTCTACATAAACAATAGGGACCTCGCCGCGGTCGCTGCTCGGGCCCCAATAATAATTTCTACACAAAGTCCATTGTGGTGACCCGCCCCTTTTAAGTAAATTCAAAATGGCCGACTTCCTGTAAAACCTAGCTCATTGCTCCAAGAGACTTTTTTGTAGGTCTTGGTCTTATACATACAGTGAACCCTCGCTACTTCGCGGTTCACCTTTCGCGGGTTCAGTGCTTCGCGGGTATAAAAAATATTCGGGGGCATTGTAGTTTCGCCGAGCGGCACGACGGGCGCTGGAGCGGTTAGACGGCCGGCGTGCGCCGAAGAAGAGCGTGGGCGAAGAGGAGAGTGGACGAAGAAGAGCACGTTCCCCCGGACACGATCGGTGGCGACGTTTCGCGCGGTTCGGACCGTACCAGAGCTCCGGCCGGCGTGCGTGGCAGTTAAGCCGTAGAGGAGCACCTTCCCCGGGCACGGGCGGTGCCAAGCGGCCCCTAAGTTTAACCGAATGGAAGCTCCGGAGGAGGAGGGCATGCTCGCGTCACAGTAAGCCAAAGAGGAGCACCTTCCCCGGGCACGGGCGGTTCCAAGCGGCCCCTAAGTTTAACCGAATGGAAGCTCCGGAGGAGGCGGGCATGCTCGCGTCACAGTAAGCCGAAGAGGAGCACCTTCCCCGGGCACGGGCGGTGCCAAGCGGCCCCTAAGTTTAACCGAATGGAAGCTCCGGGGCAGGAGGGCGGGCGTGTGTCACAGTAAAGCCGAATTGGAACACCTCTTCCGCCCGGGCACGAACGGAGCGCGAAGCTGTCAGTTATGAATGAATAAATGAATAAATAAATAAATAAATAAAGAATGCCACCTTTCATTTCACAGGGCACACCGGACGGCGTACCAGCAGGTAAAAGTCGGAGTAATTAAATAAATACAAAAAGAATGGCTGGGGAATAAAAAAATAATACGTTTGAATAATAATTTGGTTTTTTTGTTATAACATGAATTTCACTCTCTCTCTCTCTCCCCGTATATATATATATATATATATATATTTATATATTTATTATATATATTGTATTTTTTTTTAAGCATTTTTGAAGGTGCGCCGCTACTTCGCGGATTTTCAGTTTTCGCGGGTGGTCTCGGTCCCCATTAACCGCGATAACCGAGGGTTCACTGTACTCCATAAAATTTACAAAAAGCGAGGTGAAACACTCAACCAGGGCTGCTTTTTTGAACATTTCTCGAGGGCCATGGCGAGCCATTTCAAAAAAGCTGCACAACTAACGTATAAAATATTGATAAATTTGCTCTGCCTGATGTGTGTGTAAAGTTTCACGAGTTGTCGTTCATATTTAGAACCTCATAATCAGCGTTGTTTTATTGCCAAACAGTGCAATGCCACTCCCACAACTTTTCAAGAAAAAGGATGAATTTCGTATTGTGACATCCTCATGGCCGAAACAGTCCTCCGAGCATATATGAGGGCGACCTTGTTGAGTTGCACGGAGAAAAACATCCAAGAAAATAACTTGTATTAGCTTTTACCAGTTGGTGGCGCTACTACTACGATGAAAAATAAGTTGGTAGATGTCTTCAGGGCTGAAGTATCCTCAAATGTGTACAACTTCGAGAAGATAGGATCATCTGAGTCATGTTGCCGGAGCTTTTGTTGCCACAAAGTACAATCGGACTTTTCAGCACCGTAATTGCCACGCCTTTTGCCAAAACGTCACAAAACTCGGCAGAGAGTAAGATCATTGTCTTGAGTCTTTTCTGACTAATTTTCAGTCGGATTCGTCAAAAGGGCACCGTGCAGTACGTGAAAATTAAAATAAAAACAAATTTTTGATTCCACTTGGCGGCGCTGTGTGTATAACAAAATAATAACATTAAGATGTCTTCAGGTCGGGACATTTTATTTACAGGTGAATGTTTGGATTTTTAGGAGCATGTGCAGGGGAGTTATTAAGCATTCATTTATTTGTATTAGGTTCATTTTGTCTTCTTATTATTGATATTTGACTGATTCATTAAAAGCAGACAATTATGTTTTAGGTTAATTTTTTACCTGACATGTTTCGGCGAGTCTTTCGCCTTCTTCAGAGTGTCGCATGATGGTGTCTTGAGACCCGTCTTTATCAGCTGATGTTCCATGAGGGTGTGACTTACCTGTCAAAAAAATTAAAAATCAGAGCAGTAAAAGAACAAGCACAACATGAACATTACAAATCAGCAATCACTGACCACTGCAAAAGGGAAAACCACATCATGGACCGGGAGAAGGGCAGGGTCATCCGCACCGAAGAGAACAAACAACAGCGCTGGATCAGAGAGGCCATTGAGATCTGCAAGCGAGGCATAAAAACCATGAACAGAGACAAGGGATCCTTCATCCTCTCTACCACCTGGAGCAGCATCTTGGCAGAGTGAACGGACAGCGGGGGGCGTGACTTGCCTTCATTCTTGTGACAGGTAAGTCACGCCCTCATGGAACATCAGCTGATAAAGACGGGTCACAAGACACCATCATGTGACACTCTGAAGAAGGCGAAAGACTTTCGTATTGTGACATCCTCAAGCCCTAAACACTCATCCGAGCAAATATAAGGTAGATTTTGTTAACCTGCCCGGAGAAAAACATAAACGAAAATAATTTGTATTTGTTTTAACCAGTTGGTGGCGCTACCACTGCGATCAAAAATAAGTTGGCAGCCGTCTTCAGGGCCTGAATATCCTCAAATGTGAAAAATTTCGAGAAGATGGATCATCTGAATCATTTTGCAGGAACTTTTGTTGCCACGGAGATTAATCAGACTCTGCGGCACCGTAATAGCCACGCCCTTCGAAGGAAAGTCACAAAAATAGGGATAGAGTAAGATCAATGTCTTGAGTCTTTTCTAGCCAATTTTCAATCGGATTCGTTAAAAGGGCACCGTGCAGTACGTCAAAATGTAAAAAATGATATTGATTGGCGCAAGGTGTATAACTGAATATAAACATATAGATGTCTTCAGGTACCGACTCTTTATGTACATGTGAAGTTTTGGATTTTTAGCTGCATGTGCAGGAGAGTTATTAAGCATTTTGTCCATTGCGGCGAAGGAAATCTTAAGTGAAAACTTCGAAGCCCCGCCCCCGTTCATATAGTATTTCGGAAACAAAAAATTTTAGCCCCAGTGTTTGTCCCAGGTCTTAAGATGCTACAGACAGAATTTTAAGGCAATCAGATGAAGCCTTTAGGATCAGGGTGCAAAAGAATGACCCCTGTAAACATGCAAAAAAGGGCAAAAGTCGGACTTTCAAAAATTCATAACTCACTTCCTGTTCATATTAGACGTTAAAATATCAAATTTTTCGCCATGCCCGATGAGACTGCCAAGTTTGGTGAATTTTTGTGCATGTTTCGGGGGTCAAAAATGCGATCGAACAATCGGAAAAATAATAATAAGAATAATTTCTACAAAAACAATAGGGACTTCGCAGCGGTCGCTGCTCAGGCCCTAATAATAATAATAATAATAATAATAAAAGTAATAATATTTTCTACAAAAACAATAGGGACCTCGCAGCCGTCGCAGCTCGGGCCCTAATAACAATAGGGACCTCGCAGCGGTCACTGCTCGGGCCCTAATAATAATAATAATAATAATTTCCACAAAAACAATGGGGACCTCGTAGCGGTCGCTGCTCGGGCCCTAATAATAATTTCTACATAAACAATAGGGACCTCGCCGCGGTCGCTGCTCGGGCCCCAATAATAATTTCTACACAAAGTCCATTGTGGTGACCCACCCCCTTTTAAGTAAATTCAAAATGGCCGACTTCCTGTAAAACCTATCTCATTGCTCCAAGAGACTTTTTTTGTAGGTCTTGGTCTTATACATACAGTGAACCCTCGCTACTTCGCGGTTCACCTTTCGCGGGTTCAGTGCTTCGCGGGTATAAAAAATATTCGGGGGCATTGTAGTTTCGCCGAGCGGCACGACGGGGCGCTGGAGCGGTTAGACGGCCGGCGTGCGCCGAAGAAGAGCGTGGGCGAAGAGGAGAGTGGACGAAGAAGAGCACGTTCCCCCGGACACGATCGGTGGCGACGTTTCGCGCGGTTCGGACCGTACCAGAGCTCCGGCCGGCGTGCGTGGCAGTTAAGCCGTAGAGGAGCACCTTCCCCGGGCACGGGCGGTGCCAAGCGGCCCCTAAGTTTAACCGAATGGAAGCTCCGGAGGAGGAGGGCATGCTCGCGACACAGTAAGCCGAAGAGGAGCACCTTCCCCGGGCACGGGCGGTGCCAAGCGGCCCCTAAGTTTAACCGAATGGAAGCTCCGGGGGAGGAGGGGGGGCGTGTGTCACAGTTAAGCCGAATTGGAGCACCTCTTCCGCGCACGAGCGGAGCGCGAAGCTGTCAGTTATGAATGAATAAATGAATAAATAAATAAATAAATAAAGAATGGCACCTTTCATTTCACAGGGCACACCGGACGGCGTACCAGCAGGTAAAAGTCAGAGTAATTAAATCAATTAAAAAAGAATGGCTGGGGAATAAAAAAATAATACGTTTGAATAATAATTTGGTTTTTTTGTTATAACATGAATTTCACTCTCTCTCTCTCTCCCCGTATATATATATATATATATATATATATTTATATATTTATTATATATATTGTATTTTTTTTTAAGCATTTTTGAAGGTGCGCCGCTACTTCGCGGATTTTCAGTTTTCGCGGGTGGTCTCGGTCCCCATTAACCGCGATAACCGAGGGTTCACTGTACTCCATAAAATTTACAAAAAGCGAGGTGAAACACTCAACCAGGGCTGCTTTTTTGAACATTTCTCGAGGGCCATGGCGAGCCATTTCAAAAAAGCTGCACAACTAACGTATAAAATATTGATAAATTTGCTCTGCCTGATGTGTGTGTAAAGTTTCACGAGTTGTCGTTCATATTTAGAAACTCATAATCAGCGTTGTTTTATTGCCGAACAGTGCAATGCCACTCCCACAACTTTTCACGAAAAAGGATGAATTTCGTATTGTGACATCCTCAGGGCCGAAACAGTCATCCGAGCATATATGAGGGCGACCTTGTTGAGTTGCACGGAGAAAAACATCCAAGAAAATAACTTGTATTAGCTTTTACCAGTTGGTGGCGCTACTACTACGATGAAAAATAAGTTGGTAGATGTCTTCAGGGCTGAAGTATCCTCAAATGTGTACAACTTCGAGAAGATAGGATCATCTGAGTCATGTTGCCGGAGCTTTTGTTGCCACAAAGTACAATCGGACTTTTCAGCACCGTAATAGCCACGCCTTTTGCCAAAACGTCACAAAATTCGGCAGAGAGTAAGATCATTGTCTTGAGTCTTTTCTGAATAATTTTCAGTCGGATTCGTCAAAAGGGCACTGTGCAGTACGTGAAAATTAAAATAAAAACACATTTTTTATTCCACTTGGCGGCGCTGTGTGTATAACAAAATAATAACATTAAGATGTCTTCAGGTCGGGACGTTTTATTTACAGGTGAAGGTTTGGATTTTTAGGAGCATGTGCAGGGGAGTTATTAAGCATTCATTTATTTGTATTAGGTACATTTTGTCTTCTTATTATTGATATTTGACTGATTCATTAAAAGCAGACAATTATGTTTTAGGTTAATTTTTTACCTGACATGTTTCGGCGAGTCTTTCGCCTTCTTCAGAGTGTCGCATGATGGTGTCTTGAGACCCGTCTTTATCAGCTGATGTTCCATGAGGGTGTGACTTACCTGTCAAAAAAATGAAAAATCAGAGCAGTAAAAGAACAAGCACAACATGAACATTACAAATCAGCAATCACTGACCACTGCAAAAGGGAAAACCACATCATGGACCGGGAGAAGGGCAGGGTCATCCGCACCGAAGAGAACAAACAACAGCGCTGGATCAGAGAGGCCATTGAGATCTGCAAGCGAGGCATAAAAACCATGAACAGAGACAAGGGAGCCTTCATCCTCTCTACCACCTGGAGCAACATCTTGGCGGAGTGAACGGACAGCGGGGGGCGTGACTTGCCTTCATTCTTGTGAATGGTAAGTCACGCCCTCATGGAACATCAGCTGATAAAGACGGGCCACAAGACACCATCATGTGACACTCTGAAGAAGGCGAAAGACTTTCGTATTGTGACATCCTCAAGGCTTAAACACTCATCCGAGCAAATATAAGGTAGATTTTGTTAACCTGCCCGGAGAAAAACATCAACGAAAATAATTTGTATTTGTTTTAACCAGTTGGTGGCGCTACCACTGCGATCAAAAATAAGTTGGCAGCCGTCTTCAGGGCCTGAATATCCTCAAATGTGAAAAATTTCAAGAAGATAGATCATCTGAATCATTTTGCAGGAACTTTTGTTGCCACGGAGAATAATCAGACTCTGCGGCACCGTAATAGCCACGCCCTTCGAAGGAAAGTCACAAAAATAGGGATAGAGTAAGATCAATGTCTTGAGTCTTTTCTAGCCAATTTTCAATCGGATTCGTTAAAAGGGCACCGTGCAGTACGTCAAAATGTAAAAAATGATATTGATTGGCGCAAGGTGTATAACTGAATATAAACATATAGATGTTTTCAGGTACCGACTCTTTATGTACATGTGAAGTTTTGGATTTTTAGCAGCATGTGCAAGAGAGTTATTAAGTATTTTGTCCATTGCGGCGAAGGAAATCTTAAGTGAAAACTTCGAAGCCCCGCCCCCGTCATATAGTATTTCGGAAACAAAAAATTTTAGCCCCAGTGTTTGTCCCAGGTCTTAAGATGCTACAGACAGAATTTTAAGGCAATCAGATGAAGCCTTTAGGATCAGGGTGCAAAAGAATGACCCCTGTAAACATGCAAAAAAGGGCAAAAGTCGGACTTTCAAAAATTCATAACTCACTTCCTATTCATATTAGACATTAAAATATCAAATTTTTCGCCATGCCCGATGAGACTGCCAAGTTTGGTGAATTTTTGTGCATGTTTCGGGGGTCAAAAATGCAATCGAACAATCGGAAAAATAATAATAATAATAATTTCTACAAAAACAATAGGGACTTCGCAGCGGTCGCTGCTCAGGCCCTAATAATAATAATAATAATAAGAGAAGATAAGATAAGATGTCCTTTATTAGTCCCACAATGGGGAAATTTGAAAGTAATAATATTTTCTACAAAAACAATAGGGACCTCGCAGCCGTCGCAGCTCGGGCCCTAATAACAATTTCTAGAAAAACAATAGGGACCTCGCAGCGGTCACTGCTCGGGCCCTAATAATAATAATAATAATAATTTCCACAAAAACAATGGGAACCTCGGAGCGGTCGCTGCTCGGGCCCTAATAATAATTTCTACATAAACAATAGGGACCTCGCCGCGGTCGCTGCTCGGGCCCCAATAATAATTTCTACACAAAGTCCATTGTGGTGACCCGCCCCCTTTTAATAAATTCAAAATGGCCGACTTCCTGTAAAACCTAGCTCATTGCTCCAAGAGACTTTTTTGTAGGTCTTGGTCTTATACATACAGTGAACCCTCGCTACTTCGCGGTTCACCTTTCGCGGGTTCAGTGCTTCGCGGGTATAAAAAATATTCGGGGGCATTGTAGTTTCGCCGAGCGGCACGACGGGGCGCTGGAGCGGTTAGACGGCCGGCGTGCGCCGAAGAAGAGCGTGGGCGAAGAGGAGAGTGGACGAAGAAGAGCACGTTCCCCCGGACACGATCGGTGGCGACGTTTCGCGCGGTTCGGACCGTACCAGAGCTCCGGCCGGTGTGCGTGGCAGTTAAGCCGTAGAGGAGCACCTTCCCCGGGCACGGGCGGTGCCAAGCGGCCCCTAAGTTTAACCGAATGGAAGCTCCGGAGGAGGAGGGCATGCTCGCGTCACAGTAAGCCGAAGAGGAGCACCTTCCCCGGGCACGGGCGGTTCCAAGCGGCCCCTAAGTTTAACCGAATGGAAGCTCCCGGAGGAGGAGGGCATGCTCGCGACACAGTAAGCCGAAGAGGAGCACCTTCCCCGGGCACGGGCGGTGCCAAGCGGCCCCTAAGTTTAACCGAATGGAAGCTCCGGGGGAGGAGGGTGGGCGTGTGTCACAGTTAAGCCGAATTGGAGCACCTCTTCCGCCCGGGCACGAGCGGAGCGCGAAGCTGTCAGTTATGAATGAATAAATGAATAAATAAATAAATAAATAAAGAATGGCACCTTTCATTTCACAGGGCACACCAGACGGCGTACCAGCAGGTAAAAGTCTGAGTAATTAAATAAATACAAAAAGAATGGCTGGGGAATAAAAAAATAATATGTTTTAATAATAATTTGTTTTTTTTGTTATAACATGAATTTCACTCTCTCTCTCCCCGTATATATATATATATATATATATATATATATATATATATATATATATATATATATATATATATATATATATATATATATATATATATATATATATATATATTGTATTTTTTTTTAAAGCATTTTTGAAGGTGCGCCGCTACTTCGCGGATTTTCAGTTTTCGCGGGTGGTCTCGGTCCCCATTAACCGCGATAACCGAGGGTTCACTGTACTCCATAAAATTTACAAAAAGCGAGGTGAAATACTCAACCAGGGCTGCTCTGCATGTTGTGCTGGGCCACCTGGAACAACAGCGGAGCTATGCAAGGATGCTCTTTGTGGACTACAGCTCGGCATTCAACACGATCATCCCAGACATCCTCGTCGCCAAACTGGACACTCTCGGCCTCCCTGCCCTCACACGCATCTGGATTAAGGACTTTCTGACCAACAGACCCCAGACTGTGTTGCTCGGCCCCTACATGTCCTCCACCCTCATGCTGAGCACCGGTTCCCCCCAAGGATGCGTGCTGAGCCCTCTCCTGTACGCCCTCTACACCTACGACTGCAGCCCGGCCCACGGCAACAACACCATCGTCAAGTTTGCTGACGACACGACAGTGGTCGGTCTGATCTCGGAAGGTGACGAGACAGCCTACAGAGAGGAGGTAGGGAGACTGACAACTTGGTGCAAGGAGAACAGACTGCACCTTAACTCTGCTAAAACAAAGGAGATTGTCGTCGACTTCAGGAGGAACAAGACGCTGCCGCCCCCCCTCTGCATCGAAGGCGTGTGTGTGGAGAGGGTCCACACGTTCAAGTTCCTGGGAGTACAGATCTCCGATGACCTTTCTTGGAGTCACAACACCACAGCAGTGGTAAAGAAGGTCCGCCAACGTCTGCACTTCCTGAGAGTCCTCAGGAAATTCAACCTGGACAGGAAGCTGCTGCTGGCCTTCTACCACTCGTCCATCGAGAGCCTGCTGACGTACTGTGTCTCCACCTGGTACAGCGGCTGCACTGAGGCGGACAGAGTGAGGCTCCAGAGGACAGTCAAAACAGCGCAAAGGATTATTGGCTGCCCTCTCCCCTCGCTGTCGGACATCTACACCGCCCGGTGCCTCAGAAGGGCTCTCAACATCGTCAAAGACAATACCCACCCAAACTCACACCTGTTCGACCTGTTGCCCTCTGGCAGGCGCTACAGATGCATCAAATCAAGGACCAATAGACTGAGAAACAGTTTCTTTCCGAGAGCCATCTCCATACTGAACTCTCACACACACACGAGACCACCCTAACCTTGCAAAACAGCATTGTGATGTGTTTCTATATGCCCTATTTAGTACTGAATTCCATTGCACTGTCTTATTTATTTATCTAATTTATATATTGTCTGTATTATTGTTGTATTGCACTGGAGAGGGGAGCCCTCTAATCTCGTTGCACACTTGAGTACAATGACAATAAAGGGATTTCTATTTCTATTCTATTCTTTTTTTAACTTTTCTCGAGGGCCATGGCGAGCCATTTAAAAAAAGCTGCACAACTAACGTATAAAATATTGATAAATTTGCTCTGCCTGATGTGTGTGTAAAGTTTCACGAGTTGTCGTTCATATTTAGAACCTCATAATCAGCGTTGTTTTATTGCCGAACAGTGCAATGCCACTCCCACAACTTTTCACGAAAAAGGATGAATTTTGTATTGTGACATCCTCATGGCCGAAACAGTCATCCGAGCATATATGAGGGCGACCTTGTTGAGTTGCACGGAGAAAAACATCCAAGAAAATAACTTGTATTAGCTTTTACCAGTTGGTGGCGCTACTACTACGATGAAAAATAAGTTGGTAGATGTCTTCAGGGCTGAAGTATCCTCAAATGTGTACAACTTCGAGAAGATAGGATCATCTGAGTCATGTTGCCGGAGCTTTTGTTGCCACAAAGTACAATCGGATTTTTCAGCACCGTAATAGCCACGCCTTTTGCCAAAACGTCACAAAATTCGGCAGAGAGTAAGATCATTGTCTTGAGTCTTTTCTGACTAATTTTCAGTCGGATTCGTCAAAAGGGCACCGTGCAGTACGTGAAAATTAAAATAAAAACAAATTTTTGATTCCACTTGGCGGCGCTGTGTGTATAACAAAATAATAACATTAAGATGTCTTCAGGTCGGGACGTTTTATTTACAGGTGAAGGTTTGGATTTTTAGGAGCATGTGCAGGGGCGTTATTAAGCATTCATTTATTTGTATTAGGTTCATTTTGTCTTCTTATTATTGATATTTGACTGATTCATTAAAAGCAGACAATTATGTTTTAGGTTAATTTTTTACCTGACATGTTTCGGCGAGTCTTTCGCCTTCTTCAGAGTGTCGCATGATGGTGTCTTGAGACCCGTCTTTATCAGCTGATGTTCCATGAGGGTGTGACTTACCTGTCAAAAAAATGAAAAATCAGAGCAGTAAAAGAACAAGCACAACATGAACATTACAAATCAGCAATCACTGACCACTGCAAAAGGGAAAACCACATCATGGACCGGGAGAAGGGCAGGGTCATCCGCACCGAAGAGAACAAACAACAGCGCTGGATCAGAGAGGCCATTGAGATCTGCAAGCGAGGCATAAAAACCATGAACAGAGACAAGGGAGCCTTCATCCTCTCTACCACCTGGAGCAGCATCTTGGCGGAGTGAACGGACAGCGGGGGCGTGACTTGCCTTCATTCTTGTGACAGGTAAGTCACGCCCTCATGGAACATCAGCTGATAAAGACGGGCCACAAGACACCATCATGTGACACTCTGAAGAAGGCGAAAGACTTTCGTATTGTGACATCCTCAAGGCCTAAACACTCATCCGATCAAAAATAAGTTGGCAGCCGTCTTCAGGGCCTGAATATCCTCAAATGTGAAAAATTTCGAGAAGATGGATCATCTGAATCATTTTGCAGGAACTTTTGTTGCCACGGAGAATAATCAGACTCTGCGGCACCGTAATAGCCACGCCCTTCGAAGGAAAGTCACAAAAATAGGGATAGAGTAAGATCAATGTCTTGAGTCTTTTCTAGCCAATTTTCAATCGGATTCGTTAAAAGGGCACCGTGCAGGACGTCAAAATGTAAAAAATGATATTGATTGGCGCAAGGTGTATAACAGAATATAAACATATAGATGTCTTCAGGTACCGACTCTTTATGTACATGTGAAGTTTTGGATTTTTAGCAGCATGTGCAAGAGAGTTATTAAGCATTTTGTCCATTGCGGCGAAGGAAATCTTAAGTGAAAACTTCGAAGCCCCGCCCCCGTCATATAGTATTTTGGAAACAAAAAATTTTAGCCCCAGTGTTTGTCCCAGGTCTTAAGATGCTACAGACAGAATTTTAAGGCAATCAGATGAAGCCTTTAGGATCAGGGTGCAAAAGAATGACCCCTGTAAACATGCAAAAAAGGGCAAAAGTCGGACTTTCAAAAATTCATAACTCACTTCCTGTTCATATTAGACGTTTAAAATATCAAATTTCTCGCCATGCCCGATGAGACTGCCAAGTTTGGTGAGTTTTTGTGCATGTTTCGGGGGTCAAAAATGCAATCGAACAATCGGAAAAATAATAATAATAATAATTTCTACAAAAACAACAGGGACTTCGCAGTGGTCGCTGCTCAGGCCCTAATAATAATAATAATAATAATAATAAAAGTAATAATATTTTCTACAAAAACAATAGGGACCTCGCAGCCGTCGCAGCTCGGGCCCTAATAACAATTTCTAGAAAAACAATAGGGACCTCGCAGCGGTCACTGCTCGGGCCCTAATAATAATAATAATAATAATTTCCACAAAAACAATGGGGACCTCGTAGCGGTCGCTGCTCGGGCCCTAATAATAATTTCTACAAAAACAATAGGGACATCGCCGCGGTCGCTGCTCGGGCCCCAATAATAATTTCTACACAAAGTCCATTGTGGTGACCCGCCCCCTTTTAAGTAAATTCAAAATGGCCGACTTCCTGTAAAACCTAGCTCATTGCTCCAAGAGACTTTTTTGTAGGTCTTGGTCTTATACATACAGTGAACCCTCGCTACTTGGCGGTTCACCTTTCGCGGGTTCAGTGCTTCGCGGGTCTAAAAAATATTCGGGGGCATTATAGTTTCGCCGAGCGGCACGACGGGGCGCTGGAGCGGTTAGACGGCCGGTGTGCGCCGAAGAAGAGCGTGGGCGAAGAGGAGAGTGGACGAAGAAGAGCACGTTCCCCCGGACACGATCGGTGGCGACGTTTCGCGCGGTTCGGACAGTACCAGAGCTCCGGCCGGCGTGCGTGGCAGTTAAGCCGTAGAGGAGAACCTTCCCAGGGCACGGGCGGTGCCAAGCGGCCCCTAAGTTTAACCGAATGGAAGCTCCGGAGGAGGAGGGCATGCTCGCGTCACAGTAAGCCGAAGAGGAGCACCTTCCCCGGGCACGGGCGGTTCCAAGCGGCCCCTAAGTTTAACCGAATGGAAGCTCCGGAGGAGGAGGGCATGCTCGCGTCACAGTAAGCCGAAGAGGAGCACCTTCCCCGGGCACGGGCGGTGCCAAGCGGCCCCTAAGTTTAACCGAATGGAAGCTCCGGGGGAGGAGGGCGGGTGTGTGTCACAGTTAAGCCGAATTGGAGCACCTCTTCCGCCCGGGCACGAGCGGAGCGCGAAGCTGTCAGTTATGAATGTATAGAAGAATAAATAAATAAAGAATGCCACCTTTCATTTCACAGGGCACACCGGACGGCGTACCAGCAGGTAAAAGTCGGAGTAATTAAATAAATACAAAAAGAATGGCTGGGGAATAAAAAAATAATACGTTTTAATAATAATTTGGTTTTTTTGTTATAACATGAATTTCACTCTCTCTCTCTCTCTCTCTCTCTCTCTCCCCCCGTATATATATATATATATATATATATATATATATATATATATATATATATATATTTATTATATATATTGTATTTTCTTTTAAGCATTTTTGAAGGTGCGCCGCTACTCCGCGGATTTTCAGTTTCCGCGGGTGGTCTCGGTCCCCATTAACCGCGATAACCGAGGGTTCACTGTACTCCATAAAATTTACAAAAAGCGAGGTGAAACACTCAACCAGGGCTGCTTTTTTGAACATTTCTCGAGGGCCATGGCGAGCCATTTCAAAAAAGCTGCACAACTAACGTATAAAATATTTATAAATTTGCTCTGCCTGATGTGTGTGTCAAGTTTCACGAGTTGTCGTTCATATTTAGAACCTCATAATCAGCGTTGTTTTATTGCCAAACAGTGCAATGCCACTCCCACAACTTTTCACGAAAAAGGATGAATTTCGTATTGTGACATCCTCATGGCCGAAACAGTCCTCCGAGCATATATGAGGGCGACCTTGTTGAGTTGCACGGAGAAAAACATCCAAGAAAATAACTTGTATTAGCTTTTACCAGTTGGTGGCGCTACTACTACGATGAAAAATAAGTTGGTAGATGTCTTCAGGGCTGAAGTATCCTCAAATGTGTACAACTTCGAGAAGATAGGATCATCTGAGTCATGTTGCCGGAGCTTTTGTTGCCACAAAGTACAATCGGACTTTTCAGCACCGTAATAGCCACGCCTTTTGCCAAAACGTCACAAAACTCGGCAGAGAGTAAGATCATTGTCTTGAGTCTTTTCTGACTAATTTTCAGTCGGATTCGTCAAAAGGGCACGTTGCAGTACGTGAAAATTAAAATAAAAACAAATTTTTGATTCCACTTGGCGGCGCTGTGTGTATAACAAAATAATAACATTAAGATGTCTTCAGGTCGGGACATTTTATTTACAGGTGAAGGTTTGGATTTTTAGGAGCATGTGCAGGGGAGTTATTAAGCATTCATTTATTTGTATTAGGTTCATTTTGTCTTCTTATTATTGATATTTGACAGATTCATTAAAAGCAGACAATTATGTTTTCGGTAAATTTTTTACCTGACATGTTTCGGCGAGTCTTTCGCCTTCTTCAGAGTGTCGCATGATGGTGTCTTGAGACCCGTCTTTATCAGCTGATGTTCCATGAGGGTGTGACTTACCTGTCAAAAAAATGAAAAATCAGAGCAGTAAAAGAACAAGCACAACATGAACATTACAAATCAGCAATCACTGACCACTGCAAAAGGGAAAACCACATCATGGACCGGGAGAAGGGCAGGGTCATCCGCACAGAAGAGAACAAACAACAGCGCTGGATCAGAGAGGCCATTGAGATCTGCAAGCGAGGCATAAAAACCATGAACAGAGACAAGGTTGCCTTCATCCTCTCTACCACCTGGACCAGCATCTTGGCGGAGTTAACGGACAGCGGGGGGCGTGACTTGCCTTCATTCTTGTGACAGGTAAGTCACGCCCTCATGGAACATCAGCTGATAAAGACGGGCCACAAGACACCATCATGTGACACTCTGAAGAAGGCGAAAGACTTTCGTATTGTGACATCCTCAAGGCCTAAACACTCATCCGAGCAAATATAAGGTAGATTTTGTGAACCTGCCCGGAGAAAAACATCAACGAAAATAATTTGTATTTGTTTTAACCAGTTGGTGGCGCTACCACTGCGATCAAAAATAAGTTGGCAGCCGTCTTCAGGGCCTGAATATCCTCAAATGTGAAAAATTTCGAGAAGATCGATCATCTGAATCATTTTGCAGGAACTTTTGTTGCCACGGAGAATAATCAGACTCTGCGGCACCGCAATAGCCACGCCCTTCGAAGGAAAGTCACAAAAATAGGGATAGCGTAAGATCAATGTCTTGAGTCTTTTCTAGCCAATTTTCAATCGGATTCGTTAAAAGGGCACCGTGCAGTACGTCAAAATGTAAAAAATGATATTGATTGGCGCAAGGTGTATAACAGAATATAAACATATAGATGTCTTCAGGTACCGACTCTTTATGTACATGTGAAGTTTTGGATTTTTAGCAGCATGTGCATGAGAGTTATTAAGCATTTTGTCCATTGCGGCGAAGGAAATCTTAAGTGAAAACTTTGAAGCCCCGCCCCCGTCATATAGTATTTCGGAAACAAAAGATTTTAGCCCCAGTGTTTGTCCCAGGTCTTAAGATGCTACAGACAGAATTTTAAGGCAATCAGATGAAGCCTTTAGGATCAGGGTGCAAAAGAATGACCCCTGTAAACATGCAAAAAAGGGCAAAAGTCGGACTTTCAAAAATTCATAACTCACTTCCTGTTCATATTAGACGTTAAAATATCAAATTTTTCACCATGCCCGATGAGACTGCCAAGTTTGGTGAGTTTTTGTGCATGTTTCGGGGGTCAAAAATGCGATCGAACAATCGGAAAAATAATAATAATAATAATTTCAACAAAAACAATAGCGACTTCGCAGCGGTCGCTGCTCAGGCCCTAATAATAATAATAATAATAAAAGTAATAATATTTTCTACAAAAACAATAGGGACCTCGCAGCCGTCGCAGCTCGGGCCCTAATAACAATTTCTAGAAAAACGATAGGGACCTCGCAGCGGTCACTGCTCGGGCCCTAATAATAATAATAATAATAATAATTTCCACAAAAACAATGGGGACCTCGTAGCGGTCGCTGCTCGGGCCCTAATAATAATTTCTACATAAACAATAGGGACCTCGCCGCGGTCGCTGCTCGGGCCCCAATAATAATTTCTACACAAAGTCCATTGTGGTGACCCGCCCCCTTTTAAGTAAATTCAAAATGGCCGACTTCCTGTAAAACCTAGCTTATTGCTCCAAGAGACTTTTTTGTAGGTCTTGGTCTTATACATACAGTGAACCCTCGCTACTTCGCGGTTCACCTTTCGCGGGTTCAGTGCTTCGCGGGTATAAAAAATATTCGGGGGCATTGTAGTTTCGCCGAGCGGCACGACGGGCGCTGGAGCGGTTAGACGGCCGGCGTGCACCGAAGAAGAGCGTGGGCGAAGAGGAGAGTGGACGAAGAAGAGCACGTTCCCCCGGACACGATCGGTGGCGACGTTTCGCGCGGTTCGGACCGTACCAGGGCTCCGGCCGGCGTGCGTGGCAGTTAAGCCGTAGAGGAGCACCGTCCCCGGGCACGGGCGGTGCCAAGCGGCCCCTAAGTTTAACCGAATGGAAGCTCTGGAGGAGGAGGGCATGCTCGCGTCACAGTAAGCCGAAGAGGAGCACCTTCCCCGGGCACGGGCGGTTCCAAGCGGCCCCTAAGTTTAACCAAATGGAAGCTCCGGAGGAGGAGGGCATGCTCGCGTCACAGTAAGCCGAAGAGGAGCACCTTCGCCGGGCACGGGCGGTTCCAAGCGGCCCCTAAGTTTAACCGAATGGAAGCTCCGGAGGAGGCGGGCATGCTCGCGTCACAGTAAGCCGAAGAGGAGCACCTTCCCCGGGCACGGGCGGTGCCAAGCGGCCCCTAAGTTTAACCGAATGGAAGCTCCGGGGGAGGAGGGCGGGCGTGTGTCACAGTTCAGCCGAATTGGAACACCTCTTCCGCCCGGGCACGAACGGAGCGCGAAGCTGTCAGTTATGAATGAATAAATGAATAAATAAATAAATAAATAAAGAATGCCACCTTTCATTTCACAGGGAACACCGGACGGCGTACCAGCAGGTAAAAGTCGGAGTAATTGTCACGATCGTGCCTTTGTGTTGCAGCCGAGTGGGCGTGGTCGACGGCGCGTTGCTCGGCAACGCGGCCACGAGCGGACGCGTTCGCGAGACGGCCCAGCTGCAACCCATCATGCCTTGATTACGGACTATTTAAGCCTCCGACACGCAAACCTGCGTGTCGGATTATTGACCTACTTGCTCTCGCCTTGTGCCTTGCTACAGTCTTTGCCAACTTTGCTCCGTGTATTTGTCGTGTATGTTGTTACCTTGTTTATTTCTACAGCTACGTTTCGGCTCGCTTTGTGTTTTTTCGATGATTGGATTTAACCTTACCCTTTGGAGGAAGGACATTCTTGTTTTCGGTTTTCTTGCATTGCAAGCTCCTTTTGTTACTCGTTTTGCTTTTCCTGGGGGAAGATTGTTCCCCCAGCGTTTCCCGTTCACGTCACCCGACGTCTGTAAGTATAGACCCTCTATTATTATTGATAGCAACCCTCCTTGCCTATCGCCTGCCAATTGTTTTTTGCCGGCCACAATAAATATTGTTCCTACCAAATTTTCCCTTGTCTGCGCTTTAAGGATCCACCCACACCGCTTCCCAGCCCCGGCTGGGGAGCGATCCTCACAGAATAATCCGACCATGGATTCTGCAGACAAGGAGAAAATTTTTCATGCCTTGACCAGCCAAGGACGCCTAGTGGGCCAACAGGCGACCGAGCTCGCGACCCTGCGCGTCGCGGTCGGCCAACTGGTCCAGCAACTCATGAGCCTAGGGGCCCGACTGAGTACCCCAGTTCACCCTGCCTCGCCGGTTCCCAACCCGGTCGATCCCCCTTCCGGGGCTCCGCCCCCAGGTTACCCGGTTAAGGAGCCTAACCTGGCTCATCCCGACCGCTACGGCGGAGAGCCTGGCCTTTGCGGCCCATTTATTCATCATTGTAGGCTGATTTTTGACCAGCAGCCCCGAACCTATGCGCTAGACAGCTCAAAAGTAGCATTTATGATGAGCCTCCTGACTGGTCAAGCGAGTGCATGGGCCATGGCCGTGAGCAACACGCGTCCCGAGATCAGCTCCTCGTTCCCCGCCTTTCTGAACGAGTTCCAGCGAGTGTTCCACCACCCGATCCGCGGGAAGGAGGCCGGAGCGGAATTACTGGACTGTATCCAGGGGGCACGGTCAGTTGCCGAGTACTCGATCACCTTCCGCACCCGAGCAGCGGAGAGTGGATTCGACGACTGCGCCCTGAGGTCCGTTTTCCGGAGGGGTCTGAACCCGGCCCTCAAGGACGAGCTGGCAGCCCGCGACGACGCCGAGACGCTGAAGGAGCTGATCACCCTGGCGATTCGTCTGGACAACAGCCTTCGAGAGCGTCGTCGAGAGCGAGGGGTGGAGCAGCGCCACGCCGAGCCGCCACGATTCCGGTTACCCGAACCTGCGCCCGCCGACGAGCCCATGCAGATGGGGGCCAGCCGCCTGGCGTCGCGGGAGCACCCTCGAGAGCAGGCGAGGGAGCAGCGCCGCTCGACCCATCCTCACACTCGGTCTCCCGGGTGGCCGCCCGTCGACGAGCCCAGGGGGGCGCCTCCGCGCCGTCCGGACCTACGAGAGAGGCAGCGCCGGCGCAGCACAGGGGCGTGCTTCTACTGCGGTCAACAGGGACACAGAGTAGCAGAGTGCGCGGAGATGGCCGACCGCCTAGAGTCATCCCCTCGTCGCCCCGCTCACTGCGAGTCCGCGGGGCGCACCTCCGCGGCTCCAGGTCCCCGGCAAGAACAGCCCGCCAGCGCGGCGGAGGGACAGGACAGTGCCGGGACCACCCTGAGACTTGAGATGGACGGAGAAATCACAGGGCTTAACGGGAGTGTTAAAGTTTGCGCGCTGATTGACTCCGGGGCCGATGACTGCTTTATAGACGCGGGTTTAGTGGCCCAACTCGGTTGTGAGGTCACCGAGCTCCACAAATCGGAGAAACTTTATGACCTCGATGGTCGCGTGCTGGCCGACATCCGACGGCTAACCGAACCTCTTACGCTGAAGTTGTCAGGCAACCACATCGAAAGGCGTTCGTTTTTTGTCATGCCCGCCAGGTCCGCCCCAGTCGTATTGGGAATCCCATGGCTAACCGCACACAACCCGGTCATCGACTGGAGCCGGCTCTCCCTCCAGAATTGGAGCCCTTTTTGCTACGCGCACTGCCTACGGTCAGCCGGAGAGGGCGTGCGGCCCCGGGCGGCCCCCGAGGTAGAAATCGAGCTTGAAAACGTGCCTAGCGTTTACCACGACCTCCGCGCCGTTTTTAGCAAAGAAAAAGCCAAATCACTTCCGCCGCACCGCCCATACGACTGCGCGATCGACCTAGTGCCCGACCCCGTCCTGCCGTCGGTACGGTTGTACAAGGTCTCGCAACCCGAGCAGGCGGCGATGAAGGATTACATAACGGAATCCCTCGCGGCGGGATTGATACGACCATCCACGTCTCCGGTAGGAGCCGGGCTCTTCTTTGTAGAAAAGAAAGATAAATCCCTCCGCCCCTGCGTCGATTACAAGGAACTAAACGCGATCACTGTTAAAAATCGCTACCCACTGCCCCTCCTGGACTCGGCCTTCGCTCCTCTGCAATCCGCGACAGTCTTTTCAAAATTAGACCTCCGCAGCGCGTACCACCTGGTCCGCATTAGAGAAGGGGATGAGTGGAAGACCGCGTTTAAAACCCCACTGGGACATTTTGAGTACCTGGTCATGCCCTTTGGGTTATCAAATGCACCCGCGGTGTTCCAAGCTCTCATTAATGACGTCCTCAGGGATATGCTCAATGTTTGTTGTTTTGTCTACCTGGACGATATCCTTATTTTCTCTCGGTCCCTAAAAGAACACCACCTCCACGTGCGATCCATTTTACAACGACTCCTAGAAAACAAATTATACGTTAAGGCAGAAAAATGTGAATTCCACAAAACCTCGGTTTCGTTCCTAGGATTCATAGTAGAAAACGGGCAATTAAAGGCCGACCCGGCCAAGACGCGCGCCGTCGTGGAGTGGCCGGTGCCCACTACACGCAAACAGCTGCAGAGATTCCTAGGGTTCGCGAATTTCTATCGCCGCTTCATCAAAGACTATAGCCGCCGAGCGCTGCCGCTCACTCGCCTCACCTCGACGAAGATTCGTTTCGCCTGGGACAGGGAAGCCGAGGGGGCGTTCGCGGATTTAAAAAAGGCATTCACAAACCCTCCCGTATTGCACCACCCTAACACCGATCTTCCTTTTGTTGTAGAGGTGGACGCCTCTGATTCGGGAGTGGGGGCCGTCCTGTCGCAGCGGTCCCCGGTCAACCAACGTCTGCACCCCTGCGCCTTTTTCTCTCGCTGCCTCTCCCCAGCGGAGGCCAACTACGATGTGGGCAACCGAGAACTCCTGGCCGTGATCCTGGCCCTGCAGGAATGGCGGCACTGGCTGGAGGGCACCCAGGAGCCATTCATCATTTTTACGGACCACAAGAACCTGTCATACATCCGCCACATGAAAAGACTGAACCCCCGGCTGGCGCGGTGGGCCTTGATCCTCAGCCGCTTCAATTATACCATGACTTACCGGCCGGGGGCACGCAACACCAAACCCGACGCACTGTCACGCATCCACGACGCCTGGGAAGACGAAGAGGGGCCGGCGAGCGTGGTGCCCAGTCATCGCTTGGTGGGGGGCCTGCAATGGGAGATCGAGCGGCGAATCCGAGAAGCCCAGGAGGAAAGTGGGGCGCCAACGGAGTGTCCTCCCGGGCGCCTGTTCGTGCCGACTCGAGACCGGGCGGAGGTGATCCAGTGGGGCCATGCCTCCAAGTTGGCCTGCCACCCGGGCATACGCCGCACCCTGGGCCTGATCGCCCAACGCTTTTGGTGGCCGTCGCTCAAAAGAGACGTGACGGCGTACATACAAGCCTGTCCACAATGCGCTGCCAGCAAGGCATCGCACCAGCCCCCGGCGGGCCTACTGCACCCGCTTCCCGTTCCGGCGCGCCCCTGGTCCAACATTTCACTGGACTTTGTCACTGGCCTGCCCGTTTCCCGCGGGCAAACGGTCGTCTTGACCATAGTGGACCGCTTCTCCAAGGCCGCCCATTTCGTTGCGCTACCCAAGCTCCCGACAGCCCTCGAAACAGCCAACCTGCTGGTCCAACACGTGGTTCGACTCCATGGCATCCCGGACGACTTGGTGTCCGACCGAGGCCCGCAGTTCGTCTCCCAGGTATGGAAGAAATTCTGCCAGTGCCTCGGGGCTACATCCAGTCTCTCCTCAGGCTACCACCCGCAGACCAACGGGCAATCGGAGCGC
Organism: Idiotropiscis lumnitzeri; assembly: GCF_059441095.1. Taxonomy (NCBI): domain Eukaryota; kingdom Metazoa; phylum Chordata; class Actinopteri; order Syngnathiformes; family Syngnathidae; genus Idiotropiscis; species Idiotropiscis lumnitzeri. The sequence continues at coordinate 140,137 of NW_028283751.1, read as the reverse complement.
GCCAATCAGGACCTTGAGTCCGCGCTCCGCTGCGTCTGCATGGACCAGCCGGCCACCTGGGTCGATCATCTGCCATGGATCGAGTACGCTCACAATACTCTGATCTCCTCAGCCACAGGTCGATCACCATTCCAGACCGCCTACGGGTACCAACCTCCGCTGTTTCCGTCCCAACCCGGTTCTGAAGAGGTACCCTCGGTCCAGCAGCACCTAAAGCGAGCCCACCGGGCATGGAAAGAGGCTCGGGCCGCCCTGTCACGCACCACGCAGCGGAACCGGCGCATCGCTGACCGTCGCCGCCGTCCAGCCCCGGGCTACAAGATCGGCGACAAGGTATGGCTGTCCACACGAGACCTTAATCTGGCTGGATCATCCCGCAAGCTAGGGCCACGTTACGTGGGCCCGTTCGAAGTCGCAGCCATCATCAACCCGGTCTCGGTCCGCCTCAAATTACCCCCCACCATGAAGATACACCCCGTGTTCCACGTGTCTTTCATCAAGCCGGCCCCTACCTGCCCGCTGGTGCCGCCCGCCGCCCCGCCACCGCCTCCTAGGATCATTGACGGCGACCCAGTCTACACGGTAAAGGAGATCTTGGACTCCAGGCGCAGGGGAAGGGGGACTCAGTACCTGGTCGACTGGGAGGGCTATGGCCCAGAAGAACTGCAATGGATCCCTCGCTCCTGGATCATGTGTCCATCTCTACTACGAGATTACCACAACGCCCACCCAACGAAACCAGGTAGTACGCCAAGGGGCGTCCGTTAAGGGGGGGGTACTGTCACGATCGTGCCTTTGTGTTGCAGCCGAGTGGGCGTGGTCGACGGCGCGTTGCTCGGCAACGCGGCCACGAGCGGACGCGTTCGCGAGACGGCCCAGCTGCAACCCATCATGCCTTGATTACGGACTATTTAAGCCTCCGACACGCAGGTTTGCGTGTCGGATTATTGACCTACTTGCTCTCGCCTTGTGCCTTGCTACAGTCTTTGCCAACTTTGCTCCGTGTATTTGTCGTGTATGTTGTTACCTTGTTTATTTCTACAGCTACGTTTCGGCTCGCTTTGTGTTTTTTCGATGATTGGATTTAACCTTACCCTTTGGAGGAAGGACATTCTTGTTTTCGGTTTTCTTGCATTGCAAGCTCCTTTTGTTACTCGTTTTGCTTTTCCTGGGGGAAGATTGTTCCCCCAGCGTTTTCCGTTCACGTCTCCCGACGTCTGTAAGTATAGACCCTCTATTATTATTGATAGCAACCCTCCTTGCCTATCGCCTGCCAATTGTTTTTTGCCGGCCACAATAAATATTGTTCCTACCAAATTTTCCCTTGTCTGCGCTTTAAGGATCCACCCACACCGCTTCCCAGCCCCGGCTGGGGAGCGATCCTCACAGTAATTAAATAAATACAAAAACAATGGCTGGGGAATAAAAAAATAATACGTTTTAATAATAATTTGTTTTTTTTGTTATAACATGAATTTCACTCTCTCTCTCTCTCTCTCTCCCCGTATATATATATACATATACATATATATATATATATATACATATATATATATATATATATATATTTATTATATATATTGTATTTTCTTTTAAGCATTTTTGAAGGTGCGCCGCTACTTCGCGGATTTTCAGTTTCCGCGGGTGGTCTCGGTCCCCATTAACCGCGATAACCGAGGGTTCACTGTACTCCATAAAATTTACAAAAAGCGAGGTGAAACACTCAACCAGGGCTGCTTTTTTGAACATTTCTCGAGGGCCATGGCGAGCCATTTCAAAAAAGCTGCACAACTAACGTATAAAATATTGATAAATTTGCTCTGCCTGATGTGTGTGTCAAGTTTCACGAGTTGTCGTTCATATTTAGAACCTCATAATCAGCGTTGTTTTATTGCCAAAAAGTGCAATGCCACTCCCACAACTTTTCACGAAAAAGGATGAATTTCGTATTGTGACATCCTCATGGCCGAAACAGTCCTCCGAGCATATATGAGGGCGACCTTGTTGAGTTGCACGGAGAAAAACATCCAAGAAAATAACTTGTATTAGCTTTTACCAGTTGGTGGCGCTACTACTACGATGAAAAATAAGTTGGTAGATGTCTTCAGGGCTGAAGTATCCTCAAATGTGTACAACTTCGAGAAGATAGGATCATCTGAGTCATGTTGCCGGAGCTTTTGTTGCCACAAAGTACAATCGGACTTTTCAGCACCGTAATTGCCACGCCTTTTGCCAAAACGTCACAAAACTCGGCAGAGAGTAAGATCATTGTCTTGAGTCTTTTCTGACTAATTTTCAGTCGGATTCGTCAAAAGGGCACCGTGCAGTACGTGAAAATTAAAATAAAAACAAATTTTTGATTCCACTTGGCGGCGCTGTGTGTATAACAAAATAATAACATTAAGATGTCTTCAGGTCGGGACATTTTATTTACAGGTGAATGTTTGGATTTTTAGGAGCATGTGCAGGGGAGTTATTAAGCATTCATTTATTTGTATGAGGTTCATTTTGTCTTCTTATTATTGATATTTGACAGATTCATTAAAAGCAGACAATTATGTTTTCGGTAAAATTTTTTACCTTGACATGTTTCGGCGAGTCTTTCGCCTTCTTCAGAGTGTCGCATGATGGTGTCTTGAGACCCGTCTTTATCAGCTGATGTTCCATGAGGGTGTGACTTACCTGTCAAAAAAATGAAAAATCAGAGCAGTAAAAGAACAAGCACAACATGAATATTACAAATCAGCAATCACTGACCACTGCAAAAGGGAAAACCACATCATGGACCGGGAGAAGGGCAGGGTCATCGGCACCGAAGAGAACAAACAACAGCGCTGGATCAGAGAGGCCATTGAGATCTGCAAGCGAGGCATAAAAACCATGAACAGAGACAAGGGAGCCTTCATCCTCTCTACCACCTGGAGCAGCATCTTGGCGGAGTTAACGGACAGCGGGGGCGTGACTTGCCTTCATTCTTGTGACAGGTAAGTCACGCCCTCATGGAACATCAGCTGATAAAGACGGGCCACAAGACACCATCATGTGACACTCTGAAGAAGGCGAAAGACTTTCGTATTGTGACATCCTCAAGGCCTAAACACTCATCCGAGCAAATATAAGGTAGATTTTGTTAACCTGCCCGGAGAAAAACATCAACGAAAATAATTTGTATTTGTTTTAACCAGTTGGTGGCGCTACCACTGCGATCAAAAATAAGTTGGCAGCCGTCTTCAGGGCCTGAATATCCTCAAATGTGAAAAATTTCGAGAAGATGGATCATCTGAATCATTTTGCAGGAACTTTTGTTGCCACGGAGAATAATCAGACTCTGCGGCACCGTAATAGCCACGCCCTTCGAAGGAAAGTCACAAAAATAGGGATAGAGTAAGATCAATGTCTTGAGTCTTTTCTAGCCAATTTTCAATCGGATTCGTTAAAAGGGCACCGTGCAGTACGTCAAAATGTAAAAAATGATATTGATTGGCGCAAGGTGTATAACTGAATATAAACATATAGATGTCTTCAGGTACCGACTCTTTATGTACATGTGAAGTTTTGGATTTTTAGCAGCATGTGCAAGAGAGTTATTAAGCATTTTGTCCATTGCGGCGAAGGAAATCTTAAGTGAAAACTTCGAAGCCCCGCCCCCGTCATATAGTATTTCGGAAACAAAAAATTTTAGCCCCAGTGTTTGTCCCAGGTCTTAAGATGCTACAGACAGAATTTTAAGGCAATCAGATGAAGCCTTTAGGATCAGGGTGCAAAAGAATGACCCCTGTAAACATGCAAAAAAGGGCAAAAGTCGGACTTTCAAAAATTCATAACTCACTTCCTGTTCATATTTGACGTTAAAATATCAAATTTTTCGCCATGCCCGATGAGACTGCCAAGTTTGGTGAATTTTTGTGCATGTTTCGGGGGTCAAAAATGCAATCGAACAATCGGAAAAATAATATTAATAATAATTTCTACAAAAACAATAGGGACTTCGCAGCGGTCGCTGCTCAGGCCCTAATAATAATAATAATAATAATAATAATAAAAGTAATAATATTTTCTACAAAAACAGTAGGGACCTCGCAGCCGTCGCAGCTTGGGCCCTAATAACAATTTCTAGAAAAACAATAGGGACCTCGCAGCGGTCACTGCTCGGGCCCTAATAATAATAATAATAAAAATAATAATAATTTCCACAAAAACAATGGGGACCTCGTAGCGGTCGCTGCTCGGGCCCTAATAATAATTTCTACATAAACAATAGGGACCTCGCCGCGGTCGCTGCTCGGGCCCCAATAATAATTTCTACACAAAGTCCATTGTGGTGACCCGCCCCTTTTAAGTAAATTCAAAATGGCCGACTTCCTGTAAAACCTAGCTCATTGCTCCAAGAGACTTTTTTGTAGGTCTTGGTCTTATACATACAGTGAACCCTCGCTACTTCGCGGTTCACCTTTCGCGGGTTCAGTGCTTCGCGGGTATAAAAAATATTCGGGGGCATTGTAGTTTCGCCGAGCGGCACGACGGGCGCTGGAGCGGTTAGACGGCCGGCGTGCGCCGAAGAAGAGCGTGGGCGAAGAGGAGAGTGGACGAAGAAGAGCACGTTCCCCCGGACACGATCGGTGGCGACGTTTCGCGCGGTTCGGACCGTACCAGAGCTCCGGCCGGCGTGCGTGGCAGTTAAGCCGTAGAGGAGCACCTTCCCCGGGCACGGGCGGTTCCAAGCGGCCCCTAAGTTTAACCGAATGGAAGCTCCGGAGGAGGCGGGCATGCTCGCGTCACAGTAAAGCCGAATTGGAACACCTCTTCCGCCCGGGCACGAACGGAGCGCGAAGCTGTCAGTTATGAATGAATAAATGAATAAATAAATAAATAAATAAAGAATGCCACCTTTCATTTCACAGGGCACACCGGACGGCGTACCAGCAGGTAAAAGTCGGAGTAATTAAATAAATACAAAAAGAATGGCTGGGGAATAAAAAAATAATACGTTTTAATAATAATTTGGTTTTTTTGTTATAACATGAATTTCACACTCTCTCTCTGTCTATATATACATATATATATATATATATATATATATATATATATATATATTTATTATATATATTGTATTTTTTTTTAAGCATTTTTGAAGGTGCGCCGCTACTTCGCGGATTTTCAGTTTTCGCGGGTGGTTTCTGTCCCCATTAACCGCGATAACCGAGGGTTCACTGTACTCCATAAAATTTACAAAAAGCAAGGTGAAACACTCAACCAGGGATGCTTTTTTTAACATTTCTCGAGGGCCATGGCGAGCCATTTCAAAAAAGCTGCACAACTAACGTATAAAATATTGATAAATTTGCTCTGCCTGATGTGTGTGTAAAGTTTCACGAGTTGTCGTTCATATTTAGAACCTCATAATCAGCGTTGTTTTATTGCCGAACAGTGCAATGCCACTCCCACAACTTTTCACGAAAAAGGATGAATTTCGTATTGTGACATCCTCATGGCCGAAACAGTCCTCCGAGCATATATGAGGGCGACCTTGTTGAGTTGCACGGAGAAAAACATCCAAGAAAATAACTTGTATTAGCTTTTACCAGTTGGTGGCGCTACTACTACGATGAAAAATAAGTTGGTAGATGTCTTCAGGGCTGAAGTATCCTCAAATGTGTACAACTTCGAGAAGATAGGATCATCTGAGTCATGTTGCCGGAGCTTTTGTTGCCACAGAGTACAATCTGACTTTTCAGCACCGTAATAGCCACGCCTTTTGCCAAAACGTCACAAAATTCGGCAGAGAGTAAGATCATTGTCTTGAGTCTTTTCTGACTAATTTTCAGTCGGATTCGTCAAAAGGGCACCGTGCAGTATGTGAAAATTAAAATAAAAACACATTTTTGATTCCACTTGGCGGCGCTGTGTGTATAACAAAATAATAACATTAAGATGTCTTCAGGTCGGGACGTTTTATTTACAGGTGAAGGTTTGGATTTTTAGGAGCATGTGCAGGGGAGTTATTAAGCATTCATTTATTTGTATTAGGTTCATTTTGTCTTCTTATTATTGATATTTGACTGATTCATTAAAAGCAGACAATTATGTTTTAGGTTAATTTTTTACCTGACATGTTTCGGCGAGTCTTTCGCCTTCTTCAGAGTGTCGCATGATGGTGTCTTGAGACCCGTCTTTATCAGCTGATGTTCCATGAGGGTGTGACTTACCTGTCAAAAAAATTAAAAATCAGAGCAGTAAAAGAACAAGCACAACATGAACATTACAAATCAGCAATCACTGACCACTGCAAAAGGGAAAACCACATCATGGACCGGGAGAAGGGCAGGGTCATCCGCACCGAAGAGAACAAACAACAGCGCTGGATCAGAGAGGCCATTGAGATCTGCAAGCGAGGCATAAAAACCATGAACAGAGACAAGGGAGCCTTCATCCTCTCTACCACCTAGAGCAGCATCTTGGCGGAGTGAACGGACAGCGGGGGGTGTGACTTGCCTTCATTCTTGTGACAGGTAAGTCACGCCCTCATGGAACATCAGCTGATAAAGACGGGCCACAAGACACCATCATGTGACACTCTGAAGAAGGCGAAAGACTTTCGTATTGTGACATCCTCAAGGCCTAAACACTCATCCGAGCAAATGTAAGGTAGATTTTGTTAACCTGCCCGGAGAAAAACATCAACGAAAATAATTTGTATTTGTTTTAACCAGTTGGTGGCGCTACCACTGCGATCAAAAATAAGTTGGCAGCCGTCTTCAGGGCCTGAATATCCTCAAATGTGAAAAATTTCAAGAAGATGGATCATCTGAATCATTTTGCAGGAACTTTTGTTGCCACGGAGATTAATCAGACTCTGCGGCACCGTAATAGCCACGCCCTTCGAAGGAAAGTCACAAAAATAGGGATAGAGTAAGATCAATGTCTTGAGTCTTTTCTAGCCAATTTTCAATCGGATTCGTTAAAAGGGCACCGTGCAGTACGTCAAAATGTAAAAAATGATATTGATTGGCGCAAGGTGTATAACTGAATATAAACATATAGATGTCTTCAGGTACCGACTCTTTATGTACATGTGAAGTTTTGGATTTTTAGCTGCATGTGCAGGAGAGTTATTAAGCATTTTGTCCATTGCGGCGAAGGAAATCTTAAGTGAAAACTTCGAAGCCCCGCCCCCGTTCATATAGTATTTCGGAAACAAAAAATTTTAGCCCCAGTGTTTGTCCCAGGTCTTAAGATGCTACAGACAGAATTTTAAGGCAATCAGATGAAGCCTTTAGGATCAGGGTGCAAAAGAATGACCCCTGTAAACATGCAAAAAAGGGCAAAAGTCGGACTTTCAAAAATTCATAACTCACTTCCTGTTCATATTAGACGTTAAAATATCAAATTTTTCGCCATGCCCGATGAGACTGCCAAGTTTGGTGAATTTTTGTGCATGTTTCGGGGGTCAAAAATGCGATCGAACAATCGGAAAAATAATAATAAGAATAATTTCTACAAAAACAATAGGGACTTCGCAGCGGTCGCTGCTCAGGCCCTAATAATAATAATAATAATAATAATAAAAGTAATAATATTTTCTACAAAAACAATAGGGACCTCGCAGCCGTCGCAGCTCGGGCCCTAATAACAATAGGGACCTCGCAGCGGTCACTGCTCGGGCCCTAATAATAATAATAATAATAATTTCCACAAAAACAATGGGGACCTCGTAGCGGTCGCTGCTCGGGCCCTAATAATAATTTCTACATAAACAATAGGGACCTCGCCGCGGTCGCTGCTCGGGCCCCAATAATAATTTCTACACAAAGTCCATTGTGGTGACCCACCCCCTTTTAAGTAAATTCAAAATGGCCGACTTCCTGTAAAACCTATCTCATTGCTCCAAGAGACTTTTTTGTAGGTCTTGGTCTTATACATACAGTGAACCCTCGCTACTTCGCGGTTCACCTTTCGCGGGTTCAGTGCTTCGCGGGTATAAAAAATATTCGGGGGCATTGTAGTTTCGCCGAGCGGCACGACGGGGCGCTGGAGCGGTTAGACGGCCGGCGTGCGCCGAAGAAGAGCGTGGGCGAAGAGGAGAGTGGACGAAGAAGAGCACGTTCCCCCGGACACGATCGGTGGCGATGTTTCGCGCGGTTCGGACCGTACCAGAGCTCCGGCCAGCGTGCGTGGCAGTTAAGCCGTAGAGGAGCACCTTCCCCGGGCACGGGCGGTTCCAAGCGGCCCCTAAGTTTAACCGAATGGAAGCTCCGGAGGAGGAGGGCATGCTCGCGACACAGTAAGCCGAAGAGGAGCACCTTCCCCGGGCACGGGCGGTTCCAAGCGGCCCCTAAGTTTAACCGAATGGAAGCTCCGGAGGAGGAGGGCATGCTCGCGACACAGTAAGCCGAAGAGGAGCACCTTCCCCGGGCACGGGCGGTGCCAAGCGGCCCCTAAGTTTAACCGAATGGAAGCTCCGGGGGAGGAGGGGGGGCGTGTGTCACAGTTAAGCCGAATTGGAGCACCTCTTCCGCGCACGAGCGGAGCGCGAAGCTGTCAGTTATGAATGAATAAATGAATAAATAAATAAATAAATAAAGAATGGCACCTTTCATTTCACAGGGCACACCGGACGGCGTACCAGCAGGTAAAAGTCAGAGTAATTAAATCAATTAAAAAAGAATGGCTGGGGAATAAAAAAATAATACGTTTGAATAATAATTTGGTTTTTTTGTTATAACATGAATTTCACTCTCTCTCTCTCTCCCCGTATATATATATATATATATATATATATATATATATATATTTATATATTTATTATATATATTGTATTTTTTTTTAAGCATTTTTGAAGGTGCGCCGCTACTTCGCGGATTTTCAGTTTTCGCGGGTGGTCTCGGTCCCCATTAACCGCGATAACCGAGGGTTCACTGTACTCCATAAAATTTACAAAAAGCGAGGTGAAACACTCAACCAGGGCTGCTTTTTTGAACATTTCTCGAGGGCCATGGCGAGCCATTTCAAAAAAGCTGCACAACTAACGTATAAAATATTGATAAATTTGCTCTGCCTGATGTGTGTGTAAAGTTTCACGAGTTGTCGTTCATATTTAGAACCTCATAAACAGCGTTGTTTTATTGCCGAACAGTGCAATGCCACTCCCACAACTTTTCACGAAAAAGGATGAATTTCGTATTGTGACATCCTCATGGCCGAAACAGTCATCCGAGCATATATGAGGGCGACCTTGTTGAGTTGCACGGAGAAAAACATCCAAGAAAATAACTTGTATTAGCTTTTACCAGTTGGTGGCGCTACTACTACGATGAAAAATAAGTTGGTAGATGTCTTCAGGGCTGAAGTATCCTCAAATGTGTACAACTTCGAGAAGATAGGATCATCTGAGTCATGTTGCCGGAGCTTTTGTTGCCACAAAGTACAATCGGACTTTTCAGCACCGTAATAGCCACGCCTTTTGCCAAAACGTCACAAAATTCGGCAGAGAGTAAGATCATTGTCTTGAGTCTTTTCTGAATAATTTTCAGTCGGATTCGTCAAAAGGGCACTGTGCAGTACGTGAAAATTAAAATAAAAACACATTTTTTATTCCACTTGGCGGCGCTGTGTGTATAACAAAATAATAACATTAAGATGTCTTCAGGTCGGGACGTTTTATTTACAGGTGAAGGTTTGGATTTTTAGGAGCATGTGCAGGGGAGTTATTAAGCATTCATTTATTTGTATTAGGTACATTTTGTCTTCTTATTATTGATATTTGACTGATTCATTAAAAGCAGACAATTATGTTTTAGGTTAATTTTTTACCTGACATGTTTCGGCGAGTCTTTCGCCTTCTTCAGAGTGTCGCATGATGGTGTCTTGAGACCCGTCTTTATCAGCTGATGTTCCATGAGGGTGTGACTTACCTGTCAAAAAAATGAAAAATCAGAGCAGTAAAAGAACAAGCACAACATGAACATTACAAATCAGCAATCACTGACCACTGCAAAAGGGAAAACCACATCATGGACCGGGAGAAGGGCAGGGTCATCCGCACCGAAGAGAACAAACAACAGCGCTGGATCAGAGAGGCCATTGAGATCTGCAAGCGAGGCATAAAAACCATGAACAGAGACAAGGGAGCCTTCATCCTCTCTACCACCTGGAGCAACATCTTGGCGGAGTGAACGGACAGCGGGGGGCGTGACTTGCCTTCATTCTTGTGAATGGTAAGTCACGCCCTCATGGAACATCAGCTGATAAAGACGGGCCACAAGACACCATCATGTGACACTCTGAAGAAGGCGAAAGACTTTCGTATTGTGACATCCTCAAGGCTTAAACACTCATCCGAGCAAATATAAGGTAGATTTTGTTAACCTGCCCGGAGAAAAACATCAACGAAAATAATTTGTATTTGTTTTAACCAGTTGGTGGCGCTACCACTGCGATCAAAAATAAGTTGGCAGCCGTCTTCAGGGCCTGAATATCCTCAAATGTGAAAAATTTCAAGAAGATAGATCATCTGAATCATTTTGCAGGAACTTTTGTTGCCACGGAGAATAATCAGACTCTGCGGCACCGTAATAGCCACGCCCTTCGAAGGAAAGTCACAAAAATAGGGATAGAGTAAGATCAATGTCTTGAGTCTTTTCTAGCCAATTTTCAATCGGATTCGTTAAAAGGGCACCGTGCAGTACGTCAAAATGTAAAAAATGATATTGATTGGCGCAAGGTGTATAACTGAATATAAACATATAGATGTTTTCAGGTACCGACTCTTTATGTACATGTGAAGTTTTGGATTTTTAGCAGCATGTGCAAGAGAGTTATTAAGTATTTTGTCCATTGCGGCGAAGGAAATCTTAAGTGAAAACTTCGAAGCCCCGCCCCCGTCATATAGTATTTCGGAAACAAAAAATTTTAGCCCCAGTGTTTGTCCCAGGTCTTAAGATGCTACAGACAGAATTTTAAGGCAATCAGATGAAGCCTTTAGGATCAGGGTGCAAAAGAATGACCCCTGTAAACATGCAAAAAAGGGCAAAAGTCGGACTTTCAAAAATTCATAACTCACTTCCTATTCATATTAGACATTAAAATATCAAATTTTTCGCCATGCCCGATGAGACTGCCAAGTTTGGTGAATTTTTGTGCATGTTTCGGGGGTCAAAAATGCAATCGAACAATCGGAAAAATAATAATAATAATAATTTCTACAAAAACAATAGGGACTTCGCAGCGGTCGCTGCTCAGGCCCTAATAATAATAATAATAATAAGAGAAGATAAGATAAGATGTCCTTTATTAGTCCCACAATGGGGAAATTTGAAAGTAATAATATTTTCTACAAAAACAATAGGGACCTCGCAGCCGTCGCAGCTCGGGCCCTAATAACAATTTCTAGAAAAACAATAGGGACCTCGCAGCGGTCACTGCTCGGGCCCTAATAATAATAATAATAATAATTTCCACAAAAACAATGGGGACCTCGTAGCGGTCGCTGCTCGGGCCCTAATAATAATTTCTACATAAACAATAGGGACCTCGCCGCGGTCGCTGCTCGGGCCCCAATAATAATTTCTACACAAAGTCCATTGTGGTGACCCGCCCCCTTTTAATAAATTCAAAATGGCCGACTTCCTGTAAAACCTAGCTCATTGCTCCAAGAGACTTTTTTGTAGGTCTTGGTCTTATACATACAGTGAACCCTCGCTACTTCGCGGTTCACCTTTCGCGGGTTCAGTGCTTCGCGGGTATAAAAAATATTCGGGGGCATTGTAGTTTCGCCGAGCGGCACGACGGGGCGCTGGAGCGGTTAGACGGCCGGCGTGCGCCGAAGAAGAGCGTGGGCGAAGAGGAGAGTGGACGAAGAAGAGCACGTTCCCCCGGACACGATCGGTGGCGACGTTTCGCGCGGTTCGGACCGTACCAGAGCTCCGGCCGGCGTGCGTGGCAGTTAAGCCGTAGAGGAGCACCTTCCCCGGGCACGGGCGGTGCCAAGCGGCCCCTAAGTTTAACCGAATGGAAGCTCCGGAGGAGGAGGGCATGCTCGCGTCACAGTAAGCCGAAGAGGAGCACCTTCCCCGGGCACGGGCGGTTCCAAGCGGCCCCTAAGTTTAACCGAATGGAAGCTCCCGGAGGAGGAGGGCATGCTCGCGACACAGTAAGCCGAAGAGGAGCACCTTCCCCGGGCACGGGCGGTGCCAAGCGGCCCCTAAGTTTAACCGAATGGAAGCTCCGGGGGAGGAGGGTGGGCGTGTGTCACAGTTAAGCCGAATTGGAGCACCTCTTCCGCCCGGGCACGAGCGGAGCGCGAAGCTGTCAGTTATGAATGAATAAATGAATAAATAAATAAATAAATAAAGAATGGCACCTTTCATTTCACAGGGCACACCAGACGGCGTACCAGCAGGTAAAAGTCTGAGTAATTAAATAAATACAAAAAGAATGGCTGGGGAATAAAAAAATAATATGTTTTAATAATAATTTGTTTTTTTTGTTATAACATGAATTTCACTCTCTCTCTCCCCGTATATATATATATATATATATATATATATATATATATATATATATATATATATTGCATTTTTTTTTAAAGCATTTTTGAAGGTGCGCCGCTACTTCGCGGATTTTCAGTTTTCGCGGGTGGTCTCGGTCCCCATTAACCGCGATAACCGAGGGTTCACTGTACTCCATAAAATTTACAAAAAGCGAGGTGAAATACTCAACCAGGGCTGCTCTGCATGTTGTGTTGGGCCACCTGGAACAACAGCGGAGCTATGCAAGGATGCTCTTTGTGGACTACAGCTCGGCATTCAACACGATCATCCCAGACATCCTCGTCGCCAAACTGGACACTCTCGGCCTCCCTGCCCTCACACGCATCTGGATTAAGGACTTTCTGACCAACAGACCCCAGACTGTGTTGCTCGGCCCCTACACGTCCTCCACCCTCATGCTGAGCACCGGTTCCCCCCAAGGATGCGTGCTGAGCCCTCTCCTGTACGCCCTCTACACCTACGACTGCAGCCCGGCCCACGGCAACAACACCATCGTCAAGTTTGCTGACGACACGACAGTGGTCGGTCTGATCTCGGAAGGTGACGAGACAGCCTACAGAGAGGAGGTAGGGAGACTGACAACTTGGTGCAAGGACAACAGACTGCACCTTAACTCTGCTAAAACAAAGGAGATTGTCGTCGACTTCAGGAGGAACAAGACGCTGCCGCCCCCCCCCCTGCATCGAAGGCGTGTGTGTGGAGAGGGTCCACACGTTCAAGTTCCTGGGAGTACAGATCTCCGATGACCTTTCTTGGAGTCACAACACCACAGCAGTGGTAAAGAAGGTCCGCCAACGTCTGCACTTCCTGAGAGTCCTCAGGAAATTCAACCTGGACAGGAAGCTGCTGCTGGCCTTCTACCACTCGTCCATCGAGAGCCTGCTGACGTACTGTGTCTCCACCTGGTACAGCGGCTGCACTGAGGCGGACAGAGTGAGGCTCCAGAGGACAGTCAAAACAGCGCAAAGGATTATTGGCTGCCCTCTCCCCTCGCTGTCGGACATCTACACCGCCCGGTGCCTCAGAAGGGCTCTCAACATCGTCAAAGACAATACCCACCCAAACTCACACCTGTTCGACCTGTTGCCCTCTGGCAGGCGCTACAGATGCATCAAATCAAGGACCAATAGACTGAGAAACAGTTTCTTTCCGAGAGCCATCTCCATACTGAACTCTCACACACACACGAGACCACCCTAACCTTGCAAAACAGCATTGTGATGTGTTTCTATATGCCCTATTCAGTACTGAATTCCATTGCACTGTCTTATTTATTTATCTAATTTATATATTGTCTGTATTATTGTTGTATTGCACTGGAGAGGGGAGCCCTCTAATCTCGTTGCACACTTGAGTACAATGACAATAAAGGGATTTCTATTTCTATTCTATTCTTTTTTTAACTTTTCTCGAGGGCCATGGCGAGCCATTTAAAAAAAGCTGCACAACTAACGTATAAAATATTGATAAATTTGCTCTGCCTGATGTGTGTGTAAAGTTTCACGAGTTGTCGTTCATATTTAGAACCTCATAATCAGCGTTGTTTTATTGCCGAACAGTGCAATGCCACTCCCACAACTTTTCACGAAAAAGGATGAATTTCGTATTGTGACATCCTCATGGCCGAAACAGTCATCCGAGCATATATGAGGGCGACCTTGTTGAGTTGCACGGAGAAAAACATCCAAGAAAATAACTTGTATTAGCTTTTACCAGTTGGTGGCGCTACTACTACGATGAAAAATAAGTTGGTAGATGTCTTCAGGGCTGAGGTATCCTCAAATGTGTACAACTTCGAGAAGATAGGATCATCTGAGTCATGTTGCCGGAGCTTTTGTTGCCACAAAGTACAATCGGATTTTTCAGCACCGTAATAGCCACGCCTTTTGCCAAAACGTCACAAAATTCGGCAGAGAGTAAGATCATTGTCTTGAGTCTTTTCTGACTAATTTTCAGTCGGATTCGTCAAAAGGGCACCGTGCATAATGTGAAAATTTAAATAAAAACAAATTTTTGATTCCACTTGGCGGCGCTGTGTGTATAACAAAATAATAACATTAAGATGTCTTCAGGTCGGGACGTTTTATTTACAGGTGAAGGTTTGGATTTTTAGGAGCATGTGCAGGGGCGTTATTAAGCATTCATTTATTTGTATTAGGTTCATTTTGTCTTCTTATTATTGATATTTGACTGATTCATTAAAAGCAGACAATTATGTTTTAGGTTAATTTTTTACCTGACATGTTTCGGCGAGTCTTTCGCCTTCTTCAGAGTGTCGCATGATGGTGTCTTGAGACCCGTCTTTATCAGCTGATGTTCCATGAGGGTGTGACTTACCTGTCAAAAAAATGAAAAATCAGAGCAGTAAAAGAACAAGCACAACATGAACATTACAAATCAGCAATCACTGACCACTGCAAAAGGGAAAACCACATCATGGACCGGGAGAAGGGCAGGGTCATCCGCACCGAAGAGAACAAACAACAGCGCTGGATCAGAGAGGCCATTGAGATCTGCAAGCGAGGCATAAAAACCATGAACAGAGACAAGGGAGCCTTCATCCTCTCTACCACCTGGAGCAGCATCTTGGCGGAGTGAACGGACAGCGGGGGGCGTGACTTGCCTTCATTCTTGTGAATGGTAAGTCACGCCCTCATGGAACATCAGCTGATAAAGACGGGCCACAAGACACCATCATGTGACACTCTGAAGAAGGCGAAAGACTTTCGTATTGTGACATCCTCAAGGCTTAAACACTCATCCGAGCAAATTTAAGGTAGATTTTGTTAACCTGCCCGGAGAAAAACATCAACGAAAATAATTTGTATTTGTTTTAACCAGTTGGTGGCGCTACCACTGCGATCAAAAATAAGTTGGCAGCCGTCTTCAGGGCCTGAATATCCTCAAATGTGAAAAATTTCAAGAAGATGGATCATCTGAATCATTTTGCAGGAACTTTTGTTGCCACGGAGAATAATCAGACTCTGCGGCACCGTAATAGCCACGCCCTTCGAAGGAAAGTCACAAAAATAGGGATAGAGTAAGATCAATGTCTTGAGTCTTTTCTAGCCAATTTTCAATCGGATTCGTTAAAAGGGCACCGTGCAGGACGTCAAAATGTAAAAAATGATATTGATTGGCGCAAGGTGTATAACAGAATATAAACATATAGATGTCTTCAGGTACCGACTCTTTATGTACATGTGAAGTTTTGGATTTTTAGCAGCATGTGCAAGAGAGTTATTAAGCATTTTGTCCATTGCGGCGAAGGAAATCTTAAGTGAAAACTTCGAAGCCCCGCCCCCGTCATATAGTATTTTGGAAACAAAAAATTTTAGCCCCAGTGTTTGTCCCAGGTCTTAAGATGCTACAGACAGAATTTTAAGGCAATCAGATGAAGCCTTTAGGATCAGGGTGCAAAAGAATGACCCCTGTAAACATGCAAAAAAGGGCAAAAGTCGGACTTTCAAAAATTCATAACTCACTTCCTGTTCATATTAGACGTTTAAAATATCAAATTTCTCGCCATGCCCGATGAGACTGCCAAGTTTGGTGAGTTTTTGTGCATGTTTCGGGGGTCAAAAATGCAATCGAACAATCGGAAAAATAATAATAATAATAATTTCTACAAAAACAACAGGGACTTCGCAGTGGTCGCTGCTCAGGCCCTAATAATAATAATAATAATAATAATAAAAGTAATAATATTTTCTACAAAAACAATAGGGACCTCGCAGCCGTCGCAGCTCGGGCCCTAATAACAATTTCTAGAAAAACAATAGGGACCTCGCAGCGGTCACTGCTCGGGCCCTAATAATAATAATAATAATAATTTCCACAAAAACAATGGGGACCTCGTAGCGGTCGCTGCTCGGGCCCTAATAATAATTTCTACAAAAACAATAGGGACATCGCCGCGGTCGCTGCTCGGGCCCCAATAATAATTTCTACACAAAGTCCATTGTGGTGACCCGCCCCCTTTTAAGTAAATTCAAAATGGCCGACTTCCTGTAAAACCTAGCTCATTGCTCCAAGAGACTTTTTTGTAGGTCTTGGTCTTATACATACAGTGAACCCTCGCTACTTGGCGGTTCACCTTTCGCGGGTTCAGTGCTTCGCAGGTCTAAAAAATATTCGGGGGCATTATAGTTTCGCCGAGCGGCACGACGGGGCGCTGGAGCGGTTAGACGGCCGGTGTGCGCCGAAGAAGAGCGTGGGCGAAGAGGAGAGTGGACGAAGAAGAGCACGTTCCCCCGGACACGATCGGTGGCGACGTTTTGCGCGGTTCGGACAGTACCAGAGCTCCGGCCGGCGTGCGTGGCAGTTAAGCCGTAGAGGAGAACCTTCCCAGGGCACGGGCGGTGCCAAGCGGCCCCTAAGTTTAACCGAATGGAAGCTCCGGAGGAGGAGGGCATGCTCGCGTCACAGTAAGCCGAAGAGGAGCACCTTCCCCGGGCACGGGCGGTTCCAAGCGGCCCCTAAGTTTAACCGAATGGAAGCTCCGGAGGAGGAGGGCATGCTCGCGTCACAGTAAGCCGAAGAGGAGCACCTTCCCCGGGCACGGGCGGTGCCAAGCGGCCCCTAAGTTTAACCGAATGGAAGCTCCGGGGGAGGAGGGCGGGTGTGTGTCACAGTTAAGCCGAATTGGAGCACCTCTTCCGCCCGGGCACGAGCGGAGCGCGAAGCTGTCAGTTATGAATGTATAGAAGAATAAATAAATAAAGAATGCCACCTTTCATTTCACAGGGCACACCGGACGGCGTACCAGCAGGTAAAAGTCGGAGTAATTAAATAAATACAAAAAGAATGGCTGGGGAATAAAAAAATAATACGTTTTAATAATAATTTGGTTTTTTTATTATAACATGAATTTCACTCTCTCTCTCTCTCTCTCTCTCTCTCTCCCCCCGTATATATATATATATATATATATATATATATATATATATATATATATATATATATATATATTTATTATATATATTGTATTTTCTTTTAAGCATTTTTGAAGGTGCGCCGCTACTCCGCGGATTTTCAGTTTCCGCGGGTGGTCTCGGTCCCCATTAACCGCGATAACCGAGGGTTCACTGTACTCCATAAAATTTACAAAAAGCGAGGTGAAACACTCAACCAGGGCTGCTTTTTTGAACATTTCTCGAGGGCCATGGCGAGCCATTTCAAAAAAGCTGCACAACTAACGTATAAAATATTTATAAATTTGCTCTGCCTGATGTGTGTGTCAAGTTTCACGAGTTGTCGTTCATATTTAGAACCTCATAATCAGCGTTGTTTTATTGCCAAACAGTGCAATGCCACTCCCACAACTTTTCACGAAAAAGGATGAATTTCGTATTGTGACATCCTCATGGCCGAAACAGTCATCCGAGCATATATGAGGGCGACCTTGTTGAGTTGCACGGAGAAAAACATCCAAGAAAATAACTTGTATTAGCTTTTACCAGTTGGTGGCGCTACTACTACGATGAAAAATAAGTTGGTAGATGTCTTCAGGGCTGAAGTATCCTCAAATGTGTACAACTTCGAGAAGATAGGATCATCTGAGTCATGTTGCCGGAGCTTTTGTTGCCACAAAGTACAATCGGACTTTTCAGCACCGTAATAGCCACGCCTTTTGCCAAAACGTCACAAAACTCGGCAGAGAGTAAGATCATTGTCTTGAGTCTTTTCTGACTAATTTTCAGTCGGATTCGTCAAAAGGGCACGTTGCAGTACGTGAAAATTAAAATAAAAACAAATTTTTGATTCCACTTGGCGGCGCTGTGTGTATAACAAAATAATAACATTAAGATGTCTTCAGGTCGGGACATTTTATTTACAGGTGAAGGTTTGGATTTTTAGGAGCATGTGCAGGGGAGTTATTAAGCATTCATTTATTTGTATTAGGTTCATTTTGTCTTCTTATTATTGATATTTGACAGATTCATTAAAAGCAGACAATTATGTTTTCGGTAAATTTTTTACCTGACATGTTTCGGCGAGTCTTTCGCCTTCTTCAGAGTGTCGCATGATGGTGTCTTGAGACCCGTCTTTATCAGCTGATGTTCCATGAGGGTGTGACTTACCTGTCAAAAAAATGAAAAATCAGAGCAGTAAAAGAACAAGCACAACATGAACATTACAAATCAGCAATCACTGACCACTGCAAAAGGGAAAACCACATCATGGACCGGGAGAAGGGCAGGGTCATCCGCACAGAAGAGAACAAACAACAGCGCTGGATCAGAGAGGCCATTGAGATCTGCAAGCGAGGCATAAAAACCATGAACAGAGACAAGGTTGCCTTCATCCTCTCTACCACCTGGACCAGCATCTTGGCGGAGTTAACGGACAGCGGGGGGCGTGACTTGCCTTCATTCTTGTGACAGGTAAGTCACGCCCTCATGGAACATCAGCTGATAAAGACGGGCCACAAGACACCATCATGTGACACTCTGAAGAAGGCGAAAGACTTTCGTATTGTGACATCCTCAAGGCCTAAACACTCATCCGAGCAAATATAAGGTAGATTTTGTGAACCTGCCCGGAGAAAAACATCAACGAAAATAATTTGTATTTGTTTTAACCAGTTGGTGGCGCTACCACTGCGATCAAAAATAAGTTGGCAGCCGTCTTCAGGGCCTGAATATCCTCAAATGTGAAAAATTTCGAGAAGATGGATCATCTGAATCATTTTGCAGGAACTTTTGTTGCCACGGAGAATAATCAGACTCTGCGGCACCGCAATAGCCACGCCCTTCGAAGGAAAGTCACAAAAATAGGGATAGCGTAAGATCAATGTCTTGAGTCTTTTCTAGCCAATTTTCAATCGGATTCGTTAAAAGGGCACCGTGCAGTACGTCAAAATGTAAAAAATGATATTGATTGGCGCAAGGTGTATAACAGAATATAAACATATAGATGTCTTCAGGTACCGACACTTTATGTACATGTGAAGTTTTGGATTTTTAGCAGCATGTGCATGAGAGTTATTAAGCATTTTGTCCATTGCGGCGAAGGAAATCTTAAGTGAAAACTTTGAAGCCCCGCCCCCGTCATATAGTATTTCGGAAACAAAAGATTTTAGCCCCAGTGTTTGTCCCAGGTCTTAAGATGCTACAGACGGAATTTTAAGGCAATCAGATGAAGCCTTTAGGATCAGGGTGCAAAAGAATGACCCCTGTAAACATGCAAAAAAGGGCAAAAGTCGGACTTTCAAAAATTCATAACTCACTTCCTGTTCATATTAGACGTTAAAATATCAAATTTTTCACCATGCCCGATGAGACTGCCAAGTTTGGTGAGTTTTTGTGCATGTTTCGGGGGTCAAAAATGCGATCGAACAATCGGAAAAATAATAATAATAATAATTTCAACAAAAACAATAGCGACTTCGCAGCGGTCGCTGCTCAGGCCCTAATAATAATAATAATAATAATAATAAAATTAATAATATTTTCTACAAAAACAATAGGGACCTCGCAGCCGTCGCAGCTCGGGCCCTAATAACAATTTCTAGAAAAACGATAGGGACCTCGCAGCGGTCACTGCTCGGGCCCTAATAATAATAATAATAATAATAATTTCCACAAAAACAATGGGGACCTCGTAGCGGTCGCTGCTCGGGCCCTAATAATAATTTCTACATAAACAATAGGGACCTCGCCGCGGTCGCTGCTCGGGCCCCAATAATAATTTCTACACAAAGTCCATTGTGGTGACCCGCCCCCTTTTAAGTAAATTCAAAATGGCCGACTTCCTGTAAAACCTAGCTTATTGCTCCAAGAGACTTTTTTGTAGGTCTTGGTCTTATACATACAGTGAACCCTCGCTACTTCGCGGTTCACCTTTCGCGGGTTCAGTGCTTCGCGGGTATAAAAAATATTCGGGGGCATTGTAGTTTCGCCGAGCGGCACGACGGGCGCTGGAGCGGTTAGACGGCCGGCGTGCGCCGAAGAAGAGCGTGGGCGAAGAGGAGAGTGGACGAAGAAGAGCACGTTCCCCCGGACACGATCGGTGGCGACGTTTCGCGCGGTTCGGACCGTACCAGGGCTCCGGCCGGCGTGCGTGGCAGTTAAGCCGTAGAGGAGCACCATCCCCGGGCACGGGCGGTGCCAAGCGGCCCCTAAGTTTAACCGAATGGAAGCTCTGGAGGAGGAGGGCATGCTCGCGTCACAGTAAGCCGAAGAGGAGCACCTTCCCCGGGCACGGGCGGTTCCAAGCGGCCCCTAAGTTTAACCAAATGGAAGCTCCGGAGGAGGAGGGCATGCTCGCGTCACAGTAAGCCGAAGAGGAGCACCTTCGCCGGGCACGGGCGGTTCCAAGCGGCCCCTAAGTTTAACCGAATGGAAGCTCCGGAGGAGGCGGGCATGCTCGCGTCACAGTAAGCCGAAGAGGAGCACCTTCCCCGGGCACGGGCGGTGCCAAGCGGCCCCTAAGTTTAACCGAATGGAAGCTCCGGGGGAGGAGGGCGGGCGTGTGTCACAGTTAAGCCGAATTGGAACACCTCTTCCGCCCGGGCACGAACGGAGCGCGAAGCTGTCAGTTATGAATGAATAAATGAATAAATAAATAAATAAATAAAGAATGCCACCTTTCATTTCACAGGGAACACCGGACGGCGTACCAGCAGGTAAAAGTCGGAGTAATTAAATAAATACAAAAAGAATGGCTGGGGAATAAAAAAATAATACGTTTTAATAATAATTTGTTTTTTTTGTTATAACATGAATTTCACTCCCTCTCTCTCTCTCTCTCCCCGTATATATATATATACATATATATATATATATATATATATACATATATATATACATATATATATATATATATATATATATATATATATATATATATATATATATATATATATTTATTATATATATTGTATTTTCTTTTAAGCATTTTTGAAGGTGCGCCGCTACTTCGCGGATTTTCAGTTTCCGCGGGTGGTCTCGGTCCCCATTAACCGCGATAACTGAGGGTTCACTGTACTCCATAAAATTTACAAAAAGCGAGGTGAAACACTCAACCAGGGCTGCTTTTTTGAACATTTCTCGAGGGCCATGGCGAGCCATTTCAAAAAAGCTGCACAACTAACGTATAAAATATTGATAAATTTGCTCTGCCTGATGTGTGTCTCAAGTTTCACGAGTTGTCGTTCATATTTAGAACCTCATAATCAGCGTTGTTTTATTGCCAAAAAGTGCAATGCCACTCCCACAACTTTTCACGAAAAAGGATGAATTTCGTATTGTGACATCCTCATGGCCGAAACAGTCCTCCGAGCATATATGAGGGCGACCTTGTTGAGTTGCACGGAGAAAAACATCCAAGAAAATAACTTGTATTAGCTTTTACCAGTTGGTGGCGCTACTACTACGATGAAAAATAAGTTGGTAGATGTCTTCAGGGCTGAAGTATCCTCAAATGTGTACAACTTCGAGAAGATAGGATCATCTGAGTCATGTTGCCGGAGCTTTTGTTGCCACAAAGTACAATCGGACTTTTCAGCACCGTAATTGCCACGCCTTTTGCCAAAACGTCACAAAACTCGGCAGAGAGTAAGATCATTGTCTTGAGTCTTTTCTGACTAATTTTCAGTCGGATTCGTCAAAAGGGCACCGTGCAGTACGTGAAAATTAAAATAAAAACAAATTTTTGATTCCACTCTGGCGGCGCTGTGTGTATAACAAAATAATAACATTAAGATGTCTTCAGGTCGGGACATTTTATTTACAGGTGAATGTTTGGATTTTTAGGAGCATGTGCAGGGGAGTTATTAAGCATTCATTTATTTGTATTAGGTTCATTTTGTCTTCTTATTATTGATATTTGACAGATTCACTAAAAGCAGACAATTATGTTTTCGGTAAAATTTTTTACCTGACATGTTTCGGCGAGTCTTTCGCCTTCTTCAGAGTGTCGCATGATGGTGTCTTGAGACCCGTCTTTATCAGCTGATGTTCCATGAGGGTGTGACTTACCTGTCAAAAAAATGAAAAATCAGAGCAGTAAAAGAACAAGCACAACATGAACATTACAAATCAGCAATCACTGACCACTGCAAAAGGGAAAACCACATCATGGACCGGGAGAAGGGCAGGGTCATCGGCACCGAAGAGAACAAACAACAGCGCTGGATCAGAGAGGCCATTGAGATCTGCAAGCGAGGCATAAAAACCATGAACAGAGACAAGGGAGCCTTCATCCTCTCTACCACCTGGAGCAGCATCTTGGCGGAGTTAACGGACAGCGGGGGGCGTGACTTGCCTTCATTCTTGTGACAGGTAAGTCACGCCCTCATGGAACATCAGCTGATAAAGACGGGCCACAAGACACCATCATGTGACACTCTGAAGAAGGCGAAAGACTTTCGTATTGTGACATCCTCAAGGCCTAAACACTCATCCGAGCAAATATAAGGTAGATTTTGTTAACCTGCCCGGAGAAAAACATCAACGAAAATAATTTGTATTTGTTTTAACCAGTTGGTGGCGCTACCACTGCGATCAAAAATAAGTTGGCAGCCGTCTTCAGGGCCTGAATATCCTCAAATGTGAAAAATTTCGAGAAGATGGATCATCTGAATCATTTTGCAGGAACTTTTGTTGCCACGGAGAATAATCAGACTCTGCGGCACCGTAATAGCCACGCCCTTCGAAGGAAAGTCACAAAAATAGGGATAGAGTAAGATCAATGTCTTGAGTCTTTTCTAGCCAATTTTCAATCGGATTCGTTAAAAGGGCACCGTGCAGTACGTCAAAATGTAAAAAATGATATTGATTGGCGCAAGGTGTATAACTGAATATAAACATATAGATGTCTTCAGGTACCGACTCTTTATGTACATGTGAAGTTTTGGATTTTTAGCAGCATGTGCAAGAGAGTTATTAAGCATTTTGTCCATTGCGGCGAAGGAAATCTTAAGTGAAAACTTCGAAGCCCCGCCCCCGTCATATAGTATTTCGGAAACAAAAAATTTTAGTCCCAGTGTTTGTCCCAGGTCTTAAGATGCTACAGACAGAATTTTAAGGCAATCAGATGAAGCCTTTAGGATCAGGGTGCAAAAGAATGACCCCTGTAAACATGCAAAAAAGGGCAAAAGTCGGACTTTCAAAAATTCATAACTCACTTCCTGTTCATATTAGACGTTAAAATATAAAATTTTTCGCCATGCCCGATGAGACTGCCAAGTTTGGTGAATTTTTGTGCATGTTTCGGGGGACAAAAATGCAATCGAACAATCGGAAAAATAATAATAATAATAATTTCTACAAAAACAATAGGGACTTCGCAGCGGTCGCTGCTCAGGCCCTAATAATAATAATAATAATAATAATAAAAGTAATAATATTTTCTACAAAAACAGTAGGGACCTCGCAGCCGTCGCAGCTTGGGCCCTAATAACAATTTCTAGAAAAACAATAGGGACCTCGCAGCGGTCACTGCTCGGGCCCTAATAATAATAATAATAAAAATAATAATAATTTCCACAAAAACAATGGGGACCTCGTAGCGGTCGCTGCTCGGGCCCTAATAATAATTTCTACATAAACAATAGGGACCTCGCCGCGGTCGCTGCTCGGGCCCCAATAATAATTTCTACACAAAGTCCATTGTGGTGACCCGCCCCTTTTAAGTAAATTCAAAATGGCCGACTTCCTGTAAAACCTAGCTCATTGCTCCAAGAGACTTTTTTGTAGGTCTTGGTCTTATACATACGGTGAACCCTCGCTACTTCGCGGTTCACCTTTCGCGGGTTCAGTGCTTCGCGGGTATAAAAAATATTCGGGGGCATTGTAGTTTCGCCGAGCGGCACGACGGGCGCTGGAGCGGTTAGACGGCCGGCGTGCGCCGAAGAAGAGCGTGGGCGAAGAGGAGAGTGGACGAAGAAGAGCACGTTCCCCCGGACACGATCGGTGGCGACGTTTCGCGCGGTTCGGACCGTACCAGAGCTCCGGCCGGCGTGCGTGGCAGTTAAGCCGTAGAGGAGCACCTTCCCCGGGCACGGGCGGTGCCAAGCGGCCCCTAAGTTTAACCGAATGGAAGCTCCGGAGGAGGAGGGCATGCTCGCGTCACAGTAAGCCAAAGAGGAGCACCTTCCCCGGGCACGGGCGGTTCCAAGCGGCCCCTAAGTTTAACCGAATGGAAGCTCCGGAGGAGGCGGGCATGCTCGCGTCACAGTAAGCCGAAGAGGAGCACCTTCCCCGGGCACGGGCGGTGCCAAGCGGCCCCTAAGTTTAACCGAATGGAAGCTCCGGGGCAGGAGGGCGGGCGTGTGTCACAGTAAAGCCGAATTGGAACACCTCTTCCGCCCGGGCACGAACGGAGCGCGAAGCTGTCAGTTATGAATGAATAAATGAATAAATAAATAAATAAATAAAGAATGCCACCTTTCATTTCACAGGGCACACCGGACGGCGTACCAGCAGGTAAAAGTCAGAGTAATTAAATAAATACAAAAAGAATGGCTGGGGAATAAAAAAATAATACGTTTTAATAATAATTTGTTTTTTTTGTTATAACATGAATTTCAGTCTCTCTCTCTCTCTCTCTCCCCGTATATATATATATATATATATATAAATATAAATATTTATATATTTATTATATATATTGTATATTTTTTTAAGCATTTTTGAAGGTGCGCCGCTACTTCGCGGATTTTCAGTTTTCGCGGGTGGTCTCGGTCCCCATTAACCGCGATAACCGAGGGTTCACTGTACTCCATAAAATTTACAAAAAGCGAGGTGAAACACTCAACCAGGGCTGCTTTTTTGAACATTTCTCGAGGGCCATGGCGAGCCATTTCAAAAAAGCTGCACAACTAACGTATAAAATATTGATAAATTTGCTCTGCCTGATGTGTGTGTAAAGTTTCACGAGTTGTCGTTCATATTTAGAACCTCATAAACAGCGTTGTTTTATTGCCGAACAGTGCAATGCCACTCCCACAACTTTTCACGAAAAAGGATGAATTTCGTATTGTGACATCCTCATGGCCGAAACAGTCATCCGAGCATATATGAGGGCGACCTTGTTGAGTTGCACGGAGAAAAACATCCAAGAAAATAACTTGTATTAGCTTTTACCAGTTGGTGGCGCTACTACTACGATGAAAAATAAGTTGGTAGATGTCTTCAGGGCTGAAGTATCCTCAAATGTGTACAACTTCGAGAAGATAGGATCATCTGAGTCATGTTGCCGGAGCTTTTGTTGCCACAAAGTACAATCGGACTTTTCAGCACCGTAATAGCCACGCCTTTTGCCAAAACGTCACAAAATTCGGCAGAGAGTAAGATCATTGTCTTGAGTCTTTTCTGAATAATTTTCAGTCGGATTCGTCAAAAGGGCACTGTGCAGTACGTGAAAATTAAAATAAAAACACATTTTTTATTCCACTTGGCGGCGCTGTGTGTATAACAAAATAATAACATTAAGATGTCTTCAGGTCGGGACGTTTTATTTACAGGTGAAGGTTTGGATTTTTAGGAGCATGTGCAGGGGAGTTATTAAGCATTCATTTATTTGTATTAGGTACATTTTGTCTTCTTATTATTGATATTTGACTGATTGATTAAAAGCAGACAATTATGTTTTAGGTTAATTTTTTACCTGACATGTTTCGGCGAGTCTTTCGCCTTCTTCAGAGTGTCGCATGATGGTGTCTTGAGACCCGTCTTTATCAGCTGATGTTCCATGAGGGTGTGACTTACCTGTCAAAAAAATGAAAAATCAGAGCAGTAAAAGAACAAGCACAACATGAACATTAAAAATCAGCAATCACTGACCACTGCAAAAGGGAAAACCACATCATGGACCGGGAGAAGGGCAGGGTCATCCGCACCGAAGAGAACAAACAACAGCGCTGGATCAGAGAGGCCATTGAGATCTGCAAGCGAGGCATAAAAACCATGAACAGAGACAAGGGAGCCTTCATCCTCTCTACCACCTGGAGCAACATCTTGGCGGAGTGAACGGACAGCGGGGGGCGTGACTTGCCTTCATTCTTGTGAATGGTAAGTCACGCCCTCATGGAACATCAGCTGATAAAGACGGGCCACAAGACACCATCATGTGACACTCTGAAGAAGGCGAAAGACTTTCGTATTGTGACATCCTCAAGGCTTAAACACTCATCCGAGCAAATATAAGGTAGATTTTGTTAACCTGCCCGGAGAAAAACATCAACGAAAATAATTTGTATTTGTTTTAACCAGTTGGTGGCGCTACCACTGCGATCAAAAATAAGTTGGCAGCCGTCTTCAGGGCCTGAATATCCTCAAATGTGAAAAATTTCAAGAAGATAGATCATCTGAATCATTTTGCAGGAACTTTTGTTGCCACGGAGAATAATCAGACTCTGCGGCACCGTAATAGCCACGCCCTTCGAAGGAAAGTCACAAAAATAGGGATAGAGTAAGATCAATGTCTTGAGTCTTTTCTAGCCAATTTTCAATCGGATTCGTTAAAAGGGCACCGTGCAGTACGTCAAAATGTAAAAAATGATATTGATTGGCGCAAGGTGTATAACTGAATATAAACATATAGATGTTTTCAGGTACCGACTCTTTATGTACATGTGAAGTTTTGGATTTTTAGCAGCATGTGCAAGAGAGTTATTAAGTATTTTGTCCATTGCGGCGAAGGAAATCTTAAGTGAAAACTTCGAAGCCCCGCCCCCGTCATATAGTATTTCGGAAACAAAAAATTTTAGCCCCAGTGTTTGTCCCAGGTCTTAAGATGCTACAGACAGAATTTTAAGGCAATCAGATGAAGCCTTTAGGATCAGGGTGCAAAAGAATGACCCCTGTAAACATGCAAAAAAGGGCAAAAGTCGGACTTTCAAAAATTCATAACTCACTTCCTATTCATATTAGACATTAAAATATCAAATTTTTCGCCATGCCCGATGAGACTGCCAAGTTTGGTGAATTTTTGTGCATGTTTCGGGGGTCAAAAATGCAATCGAACAATCGGAAAAATAATAATAATAATAATTTCTACAAAAACAATAGGGACTTCGCAGCGGTCGCTGCTCAGGCCCTAATAATAATAATAATAATAAGAGAAGATAAGATAAGATGTCCTTTATTAGTCCCACAATGGGGAAATTTGAAAGTAATAATATTTTCTACAAAAACAATAGGGACCTCGCAGCCGTCGCAGCTCGGGCCCTAATAACAATTTCTAGAAAAACAATAGGGACCTCGCAGCGGTCACTGCTCGGGCCCTAATAATAATAATAATAATAATTTCCACAAAAACAATGGGGACCTCGTAGCGGTCGCTGCTCGGGCCCTAATAATAATTTCTACATAAACAATAGGGACCTCGCCGCGGTCGCTGCTCGGGCCCCAATAATAATTTCTACACAAAGTCCATTGTGGTGACCCGCCCCCTTTTAATAAATTCAAAATGGCCGACTTCCTGTAAAACCTAGCTCATTGCTCCAAGAGACTTTTTTGTAGGTCTTGGTCTTATACATACAGTGAACCCTCGCTACTTCGCGGTTCACCTTTCGCGGGTTCAGTGCTTCGCGGGTATAAAAAATATTCGGGGGCATTGTAGTTTCGCCGAGCGGCACGACGGGGCGCTGGAGCGGTTAGACGGCCGCCGTGCGCCGAAGAAGAGCGTGGGCGAAGAGGAGAGTGGACGAAGAAGAGCACGTTCCCCCGGACACGATCGGTGGCGACGTTTCGCGCGGTTCGGACCGTACCAGAGCTCCGGCCGGCGTGCGTGGCAGTTAAGCCGTAGAGGAGCACCTTCCCCGGGCACGGGCGGTGCCAAGCGGCCCCTAAGTTTAACCGAATGGAAGCTCCGGAGGAGGAGGGCATGCTCGCGTCACAGTAAGCCGAAGAGGAGCACCTTCCCCGGGCACGGGCGGTTCCAAGCGGCCCCTAAGTTTAACCGAATGGAAGCTCCCGGAGGAGGAGGGCATGCTCGCGACACAGTAAGCCGAAGAGGAGCACCTTCCCCGGGCACGGGCGGTGCCAAGCGGCCCCTAAGTTTAACCGAATGGAAGCTCCGGGGGAGGAGGGTGGGCGTGTGTCACAGTTAAGCCGAATTGGAGCACCTCTTCCGCCCGGGCACGAGCGGAGCGCGAAGCTGTCAGTTATGAATGAATAAATGAATAAATAAATAAATAAATAAAGAATGGCACCTTTCATTTCACAGGGCACACCAGACGGCGTACCAGCAGGTAAAAGTCTGAGTAATTAAATAAATACAAAAAGAATGGCTGGGGAATAAAAAAATAATATGTTCTAATAATAATTTGTTTTTTTTGTTATAACATGAATTTCACTCTCTCTCTCCCCGTATATATATATATATATATATATATGTATATATATATATATATATATATATATATATATATATATATATTGTATTTTTTTTTAAAGCATTTTTGAAGGTGCGCCGCTACTTCGCGGATTTTCAGTTTTCGCGGGTGGTCTCGGTCCCCATTAACCGCGATAACCGAGGGTTCACTGTACTCCATAAAATTTACAAAAAGCGAGGTGAAATACTCAACCAGGGCTGCTCTGCATGTTGTGCTGGGCCACCTGGAACAACAGCGGAGCTATGCAAGGATGCTCTTTGTGGACTACAGCTCGGCATTCAACACGATCATCCCAGACATCCTCGTCGCCAAACTGGACACTCTCTGCCTCCCTGCCCTCACACGCATCTGGATTAAGGACTTTCTGACCAACAGACCCCAGACTGTGTTGCTCGGCCCCTACACGTCCTCCACCCTCATGCTGAGCACCGGTTCCCCCCAAGGATGCGTGCTGAGCCCTCTCCTGTACGCCCTCTACACCTACGACTGCAGCCCGGCCCACGGCAACAACACCATCGTCAAGTTTGCTGACGACACGACAGTGGTCGGTCTGATCTCGGAAGGTGACGAGACAGCCTACAGAGAGGAGGTAGGGAGACTGACAACTTGGTGCAAGGACAACAGACTGCACCTTAACTCTGCTAAAACAAAGGAGATTGTCGTCGACTTCAGGAGGAACAAGACGCTGCCGCCCCCCCCCTGCATCGAAGGCGTGTGTGTGGAGAGGGTCCACACGTTCAAGTTCCTGGGAGTACAGATCTCCGATGACCTTTCTTGGAGTCACAACACCACAGCAGTGGTAAAGAAGGTCCGCCAACGTCTGCACTTCCTGAGAGTCCTCAGGAAATTCAACCTGGACAGGAAGCTGCTGCTGGCCTTCTACCACTCGTCCATCGAGAGCCTGCTGACGTACTGTGTCTCCACCTGGTACAGCGGCTGCACTGAGGCGGACAGAGTGAGGCTCCAGAGGACAGTCAAAACAGCGCAAAGGATTATTGGCTGCCCTCTCCCCTCGCTGTCGGACATCTACACCGCCCGGTGCCTCAGAAGGGCTCTCAACATCGTCAAAGACAATACCCACCCAAACTCACACCTGTTCGACCTGTTGCCCTCTGGCAGGCGCTACAGATGCATCAAATCAAGGACCAATAGACTGAGAAACAGTTTCTTTCCGAGAGCCATCTCCATACTGAACTCTCACACACACACGAGACCACCCTAACCTTGCAAAACAGCATTGTGATGTGTTTCTATATGCCCTATTCAGTACTGAATTCCATTGCACTGTCTTATTTATTTATCTAATTTATATATTGTCTGTATTATTGTTGTATTGCACTGGAGAGGGGAGCCCTCTAATCTCGTTGCACACTTGAGTACAATGACAATAAAGGGATTTCTATTTCTATTCTATTCTTTTTTTAACTTTTCTCGAGGGCCATGGCGAGCCATTTAAAAAAAGCTGCACAACTAACGTATAAAATATTGATAAATTTGCTCTGCCTGATGTGTGTGTAAAGTTTCACGAGTTGTCGTTCATATTTAGAACCTCATAATCAGCGTTGTTTTATTGCCGAACAGTGCAATGCCACTCCCACAACTTTTCACGAAAAAGGATGAATTTCGTATTGTGACATCCTCATGGCCGAAACAGTCATCCGAGCATATATGAGGGCGACCTTGTTGAGTTGCACGGAGAAAAACATCCAAGAAAATAACTTGTATTAGCTTTTACCAGTTGGTGGCGCTACTACTACGATGAAAAATAAGTTGGTAGATGTCTTCAGGGCTGAGGTATCCTCAAATGTGTACAACTTCGAGAAGATAGGATCATCTGAGTCATGTTGCCGGAGCTTTTGTTGCCACAAAGTACAATCGGATTTTTCAGCACCGTAATAGCCACGCCTTTTGCCAAAACGTCACAAAATTCGGCAGAGAGTAAGATCATTGTCTTGAGTCTTTTCTGACTAATTTTCAGTCGGATTCGTCAAAAGGGCACCGTGCAGTACGTGAAAATTAAAATAAAAACAAATTTTTGATTCCACTTGGCGGCGCTGTGTGTATAACAAAATAATAACATTAAGATGTCTTCAGGTCGGGACGTTTTATTTACAGGTGAAGGTTTGGATTTTTAGGAGCATGTGCAGGGGCGTTATTAAGCATTCATTTATTTGTATTAGGTTCATTTTGTCTTCTTATTATTGATATTTGACTGATTCATTAAAAGCAGACAATTATGTTTTAGGTTAATTTTTTACCTGACATGTTTCGGCGAGTCTTTCGCCTTCTTCAGAGTGTCGCATGATGGTGTCTTGAGACCCGTCCGTCTTTATCAGCTGATGTTCCATGAGGGTGTGACTTACCTGTCAAAAAAATGAAAAATCAGAGCAGTAAAAGAACAAGCACAACATGAACATTACAAATCAGCAATCACTGACCACTGCAAAAGGGAAAACCACATCATGGACCGGGAGAAGGGCAGGGTCATCCGCACCGAAGAGAACAAACAACAGCGCTGGATCAGAGAGGCCATTGAGATCTGCAAGCGAGGCATAAAAACCATGAACAGAGACAAGGGAGCCTTCATCCTCTCTACCACCTGGAGCAGCATCTTGGCGGAGTGAACGGACAGCGGGGGGCGTGACTTGCCTTCATTCTTGTGACAGGTAAGTCACGCCCTCATGGAACATCAGCTGATAAAGACGGGCCACAAGACACCATCATGTGACACTCTGAAGAAGGCGAAAGACTTTCGTATTGTGACATCCTCAAGGCCTAAACACTCATCCGATCAAAAATAAGTTGGCAGCCGTCTTCAGGGCCTGAATATCCTCAAATGTGAAAAATTTCGAGAAGATGGATCATCTGAATCATTTTGCAGGAACTTTTGTTGCCACGGAGATTAATCAGACTCTGCGGCACCGTAATAGCCACGCCCTTCGAAGGAAAGTCACAAAAATAGGGATAGAGTAAGATCAATGTCTTGAGTCTTTTCTAGCCAATTTTCAATCGGATTCGTTAAAAGGGCACCGTGCAGTACGTCAAAATGTAAAAAATGATATTGATTGGCGCAAGGTGTATAACTGAATATAAACATATAGATGTCTTCAGGTACCGACTCTTTATGTACATGTGAAGTTTTGGATTTTTAGCAGCATGTGCAGGAGAGTTATTAAGCATTTTGTCCATTGTGGCGAAGGAAATCTTAAGTGAAAACTTCGAAGCCCCGCCCCTGTTCATATAGTATTTCGGAAACAAAAAATTTTAGCCCCAGTGTTTGTCCCAGGTCTTAAGATGCTACAGACAGAATTTTAAGGCAATCAGATGAAGCCTTTAGAATCAGGGTGCAAAAGAATGACCCCTGTAAACATGCAAAAAAGGGCAAAAGTCGGACTTTCAAAAATTCATAACTCACTTCCTGTTCATATTAGACGTTAAAATATCAAATTTTTCGCCATGCCCGATGAGACTGCCAAGTTTGGTGAATTTTTGTGCATGTTTCGGGGGTCAAAAATGCGATCGAACAATCGGAAAAATAATAATAATAATAATTTCTACAAAAACAATAGGGACTTCGCAGCGGTCGCTGCTCAGGCCCTAATAATAATAATAATAATAAAAGTAATAATATTTTCTACAAAAACAATAGGGACCTCGCAGCCGTCGCAGCTCGGGCCCTAATAACAATTTCTAGAAAAACAATAGGGACCTCGCAGCGGTCACTGCTCGGGCCCTAATAATAATAATAATAATAATTTCCACAAAAACAATGGGGACCTCGTAGCGGTCGCTGCTCGGGCCCTAATAATAATTTCTACAAAAACAATAGGGACCTCTCCGCGGTCGCTGCTCGGGCCCCAATAATAATTTCTACACAAAGTCCATTGTGGTGACCCGCCCCCTTTTAAGTAAATTCAAAATGGCCGACTTCCTGTAAAACCTAGCTCATTGCTCCAAGAGACTTTTTTGTAGGTCTTGGTCTTATACATACAGTGAACCCTCGCTACTTGGCGGTTCACCTTTCGCGGGTTCAGTGTTTCGCGGGTCTAAAAAATATTCGGGGGCATTGTAGTTTCGCCGAGCGGCACGACGGGGTGCTGGAGCGGTTAGACGGCCGGCGTGCGCCGAAGAAGAGCGTGGGCGAAGAGGAGAGTGGACGAAGAAGAGCACGTTCCCCCGGACACGATGGGTGGCGACGTTTCGCGCGGTTCGGACAGTACCAGAGCTCCGGCCGGCGTGCGTGGCAGTTAAGCCGTAGAGGAGCACCTTCCCCGGGCACGGGCGGTGCCAAGCGGCCCCTAAGTTTAACCAAATGGAAGCTCCGGAGGAGGAGGGCATGCTCGCGTCACAGTAAGCCGAAGAGGAGCACCTTCCCCGGGCACAGGCGGTTCCAAGCGGCCCCTAAGTTTAACCGAATGGAAGCTCCGGAGGAGGAGGGCATGCTCGCGTCACAGTAAGCCGAAGAGGAGCACCTTCCCCGGGCACGGGCGGTTCCAAGCGGCCCCTAAGTTTAACCGAATGGAAGCTCCGGAGGAGGAGGGCATGCTCGCGTCACAGTAAGCCGAAGAGGAGCACCTTCCCCGGGCACGGGCGGTGCCAAGCGGCCCCTAAGTTTAACCGAATGGAAGCTCCGGGGGAGGAGGGCGGGTGTGTGTCACAGTTAAGCCGAATTGGAGCACCTCTTCCGCCCGGGCACGAGCGGAGCGCGAAGCTGTCAGTTATGAATGTATAAAAGAATAAATAAATAAATAAATAAAGAATGCCACCTTTCATTTCACAGGGCACACCGGACGGCGTACCAGCAGGTAAAAGTCGGAGTAATTAAATAAATACAAAAAGAATGGCTGGGGAATAAAAAAATAATACGTTTTAATAATAATTTGTTTTTTTTGTTATAACATGAATTTCACTCTCTCTCTCCCCGTATATATATATATATATATATATATATATATATATATATTTATTATATATATTGTATATTTTTTTAAGCATTTTTGAAGGTGCGCCGCTACTTCGCGGATTTTCAGTTTTCGCGGGTGGTCTCTGTCCCCATTAACCGCGATAACCGAGGATTCACTGTACTCCATAAAATTTACAAAAAGCGAGGTGAAACACTCAACCAGGGCTGCTTTTTTGAACATTTCTCGAGGGCCATGGCGAGCCATTTAAAAAAAGCTGCACAACTAACGTATAAAATATTGATAAATTTGCTCGGCCTGATGTGTGTGTAAAGTTTCACGAGTTGTCGTTCATATTTAGAACCTCATAATCAGCGTTGTTTTATTGCCGAACAGTGCAATGCCACTCCCACAACTTTACAAGAAAAAGGACGAATTTCGTATTGTGACATCCTCATGGCCGAAACAGTCATCCGAGCATATATGAGGGCGACCTTGTTGAGTTGCACGGAGAAAAACATCCAAGAAAATAACTTGTATTAGCTTTTACCAGTTGGTGGCGCTACTACTACGATGAAAAATAAGTTGGTAGATGTCTTCAGGGCTGAAGTATCCTCAAATGTGTACAACTTCGAGAAGATAGGATCATCTGAGTCATGTTGCCGGAGCTTTTGTTGCCACAAAGTACAATCGGACTTTTCAGCACCGTAATAGCCACGCCTTTTGCCAAAACGTCACAAAATTCGGCAGAGAGTAAGATCATTGTCTTGAGTCTTTTCTGAATAATTTTCAGTCGGATTCGTCAAAAGGGCACTGTGCAGTACGTGAAAATTAAAATAAAAACACATTTTTTATTCCACTTGGCGGCGCTGTGTGTATAACAAAATAATAACATTAAGATGTCTTCAGGTCGGGACGTTTTATTTACAGGTGAAGGTTTGGATTTTTAGGAGCATGTGCAGGGGAGTTATTAAGCATTCATTTATTTGTATTAGGTTCATTTTGTCTTCTTATTATTGATATTTGACTGATTCATTAAAAGCAGACAATTATGTTTTCGGTAAAATTTTTTACCTGACATGTATCGGCGAGTCTTTCGCCTTCTTCAGAGTGTCGCATGATGGTGTCTTGAGACCCGTCTTTATCAGCTGATGTTCCATGAGGGTGTGACTTACCTGTCAAAAAAATGAAAAATCAGAGCAGTAAAAGAACAAGCACAACATGAACATTACAAATCAGCAATCACTGACCACTGCAAAAGGGAAAACCACATCATGGACCGGGAGAAGGGCAGGGTCATCGGCACCGAAGAGAACAAACAACAGCGCTGGATCAGAGAGGCCATTGAGATCTGCAAGCGAGGCATAAAAACCATGAACAGAGACAAGGGAGCCTTCATCCTCTCTACCACCTGGAGCAGCATCTTGGCGGAGTTAACGGACAGCGGGGGGCGTGACTTGCCTTCATTCTTGTGACAGGTAAGTCACGCCCTCATGGAACATCAGCTGATAAAGACGGGCCACAAGACACCATCATGTGACACTCTGAAGAAGGCGAAAGACTTTCGTATTGTGACATCCTCAAGGCCTAAACACTCATCCGAGCAAATATAAGGTAGATTTTGTTAACCTGCCCGGAGAAAAACATCAACGAAAATAATTTGTATTTGTTTTAACCAGTTGGTGGCGCTACCACTGCGATCAAAAATAAGTTGGCAGCCGTCTTCAGGGCCTGAATATCCTCAAATGTGAAAAATTTCGAGAAGATGGATCATCTGAATCATTTTGCAGGAACTTTTGTTGCCACGGAGAATAATCAGACTCTGCGGCACCGTAATAGCCACGCCCTTCGAAGGAAAGTCACAAAAATAGGGATAGAGTAAGATCAATGTCTTGAGTCTTTTCTAGCCAATTTTCAATCGGATTCGTTAAAAGGGCACCGTGCAGTACGTCAAAATGTAAAAAATGATATTGATTGGCGCAAGGTGTATAACTGAATATAAACATATAGATGTCTTCAGGTACCGACTCTTTATGTACATGTGAAGTTTTGGATTTTTAGCAGCATGTGCAAGAGAGTTATTAAGCATTTTGTCCATTGCGGCGAAGGAAATCTTAAGTGAAAATTTCGAAGCCCCGCCCCCGTCATATAGTATTTCGGAAACAAAAAATTTTAGTCCCAGTGTTTGTCCCAGGTCTTAAGATGCTACAGACAGAATTTTAAGGCAATCAGATGAAGCCTTTAGGATCAGGGTGCAAAAGAATGACCCCTGTAAACATGCAAAAAAGGGCAAAAGTCGGACTTTCAAAAATTCATAACTCACTTCCTGTTCATATTAGACGTTAAAATATCAAATTTTTCGCCATGCCCGATGAGACTGCCAAATTTGGTGAATTTTTGTGCATGTTTCGGGGGACAAAAATGCAATCGAACAATCGGAAAAATAATAATAATAATAATTTCTACAAAAACAATAGGGACTTCGCAGCGGTCGCTGCTCAGGCCCTAATAATAATAATAATAATAATAATAATAAAAGTAATAATATTTTCTACAAAAACAGTAGGGACCTCGCAGCCGTCGCAGCTTGGGCCCTAATAACAATTTCTAGAAAAACAATAGGGACCTCGCAGCGGTCACTGCTCGGGCCCTAATAATAATAATAATAAAAATACTAATAATTTCCACAAAAACAATGGGGACCTCGTAGCGGTCGCTGCTCGGGCCCTAATAATAATTTCTACATAAACAATCGGGACCTCGCCGCGGTCGCTGCTCGGGCCCCAATAATAATTTCTACACAAAGTCCATTGTGGTGACCCGCCCCTTTTAAGTAAATTCAAAATGGCCGACTTCCTGTAAAACCTAGCTCATTGCTCCAAGAGACTTTTTTGTAGGTCTTGGTCTTATACATACGGTGAACCCTCGCTACTTCGCGGTTCACCTTTCGCGGGTTCAGTGCTTCGCGGGTATAAAAAATATTCGGGGGCATTGTAGTTTCGCCGAGCGGCACGACGGGCGCTGGAGCGGTTAGACGGCCGGCGTGCGCCGAAGAAGAGCGTGGGCGAAGAGGAGAGTGGACGAAGAAGAGCACGTTCCCCCGGACACGATCGGTGGCGACGTTTCGCGCGGTTCGGACCGTACCAGAGCTCCGGCCGGCGTGCGTGGCAGTTAAGCCGTAGAGGAGCACCTTCCCCGGGCACGGGCGGTGCCAAGCGGCCCCTAAGTTTAACCGAATGGAAGCTCCGGAGGAGGAGGGCATGCTCGCGTCACAGTAAGCCAAAGAGGAGCACCTTCCCCGGGCACGGGCGGTTCCAAGCGGCCCCTAAGTTTAACCGAATGGAAGCTCCGGAGGAGGCGGGCATGCTCGCGTCACAGTAAGCCGAAGAGGAGCACCTTCCCCGGGCACGGGCGGTGCCAAGCGGCCCCTAAGTTTAACCGAATGGAAGCTCCGGGGCAGGAGGGCGGGCGTGTGTCACAGTAAAGCCGAATTGGAACACCTCTTCCGCCCGGGCACGAACGGAGCGCGAAGCTGTCAGTTATGAATGAATAAATGAATAAATGAATAAATGAATAAATAAATAAATAAATAAAGAATGCCACCTTTCATTTCACAGGGCACACCGGACGGCGTACCAGCAGGTAAAAGTCGGAGTAATTAAATAAATACAAAAAGAATGGCTGGGGAATAAAAAAATAATACGTTTTAATAATAATTTGGTTTTTTTGTTATAACATGAATTTCACTCTCTCTCTCTGTCTATATATATTTATATATATATATATATATATATATATATATATATATATATATTTATTATATATATTGTATTTTTTTTTAAGCATTTTTGAAGGTGCGCCGCTACTTCGCGGATTTTCAGTTTTCGCGGGTGGTCTCTGTCCCCATTAACCGCGATAACCGAGGGTTCACTGTACTCCATAAAATTTACAAAAAGCAAGGTGAAACACTCAACCAGGGCTGCTTTTTTTAACATTTCTCGAGGGCCATGGCGAGCCATTTCAAAAAAGCTGCACAACTAACGTATAAAATATTGATAAATTTGCTCTGCCTGATGTGTGTGTAAAGTTTCACGAGTTGTCGTTCATATTTAGAACCTCATAATCAGCGTTGTTTTATTGCCGAACAGTGCAATGCCACTCCCACAACTTTTCACGAAAAAGGATGAATTTCGTATTGTGACATCCTCATGGCCGAAACAGTCATCCGAGCATATATGAGGGCGACCTTGTTGAGTTGCACGGAGAAAAACATCCAAGAAAATAACTTGTATTAGCTTTTACCAGTTGGTGGCGCTACTACTACGATGAAAAATAAGTTGGTAGATGTCTTCAGGGCTGAAGTATCCTCAAATGTGTACAACTTCGAGAAGATAGGATCATCTGAGTCATGTTGCCGGAGCTTTTGTTGCCACAAAGTACAATCGGATTTTTCAGCACCGTAATAGCCACGCCTTTTGCCAAAACGTCACAAAATTCGGCAGAGAGTAAGATCATTGTCTTGAGTCTTTTATGACTAATTTTCAGTCGGATTCGTCAAAAGGGCACCGTGCAGTACGTGAAAATTAAAATAAAAACACATTTTTGATTCCACTTGGCGGCGCTGTGTGTATAACAAAATAATAACATTAAGATGTCTTCAGGTCGGGACATTTTATTTACAGGTGAATGTTTGGATTTTTAGGAGCATGTGCAGGGGAGTTATTAAGCATTCATTTATTTGTATTAGGTTCATTTTGTCTTCTTATTATTGATATTTGACAGATTCATTAAAAGCAGACAATTATGTTTTCGGTAAAATTTTTTACCTGACATGTTTCGGCGAGTCTTTCGCCTTCTTCAGAGTGTCGCATGATGGTGTCTTGAGACCCGTCTTTATCAGCTGATGTTCCATGAGGGTGTGACTTACCTGTCAAAAAAATGAAAAATCAGAGCAGTAAAAGAACAAGCACAACATGAACATTACAAATCAGCAATCACTGACCACTGCAAAAGGGAAAACCACATCATGGACCGGGAGAAGGGCAGGGTCATCGGCACCGAAGAGAACAAACAACAGCGCTGGATCAGAGAGGCCATTGAGATCTGCAAGCGAGGCATAAAAACCATGAACAGAGACAAGGGAGCCTTCATCCTCTCTACCACCTGGAGCAGCATCTTGGCGGAGTTAACGGACAGCGGGGGGCGTGACTTGCCTTCATTCTTGTGACAGGTAAGTCACGCCCTCATGGAACATCAGCTGATAAAGACGGGCCACAAGACACCATCATGTGACACTCTGAAGAAGGCGAAAGACTTTCGTATTGTGACATCCTCAAGGCCTAAACACTCATCCGAGCAAATATAAGGTAGATTTTGTTAACCTGCCCGGAGAAAAACATCAACGAAAATAATTTGTATTTGTTTTAACCAGTTGGTGGCGCTACCACTGCGATCAAAAATAAGTTGGCAGCCGTCTTCAGGGCCTGAATATCCTCAAATGTGAAAGATTTCGAGAAGATGGATCATCTGAATCATTTTGCAGGAACTTTTGTTGCCACGGAGAATAATCAGACTCTGCGGCACCGTAATAGCCACGCCCTTCGAAGGAAAGTCACAAAAATAGGGATAGAGTAAGATCAATGTCTTGAGTCTTTTCTAGCCAATTTTCAATCGGATTCGTTAAAAGGGCACCGTGCAGTACGTCAAAATGTAAAAAATGATATTGATTGGCGCAAGGTGTATAACTGAATATAAACATATAGATGTCTTCAGGTACCGACTCTTTATGTACATGTGAAGTTTTGGATTTTTAGCAGCATGTGCAAGAGAGTTATTAAGCATTTTGTCCATTGCGGCGAAGGAAATCTTAAGTGAAAACTTCGAAGCCCCGCCCCCGTCATATAGTATTTCGGAAACAAAAAATTTTAGTCCCAGTGTTTGTCCCAGGTCTTAAGATGCTACAGACAGAATTTTAAGGCAATCAGATGAAGCCTTTAGGATCAGGGTGCAAAAGAATGACCCCTGTAAACATGCAAAAAAGGGCAAAAGTCGGACTTTCAAAAATTCATAACTCACTTCCTGTTCATATTAGACGTTAAAATATCAAATTTTTCGCCATGCCCGATGAGACTGCCAAGTTTGGTGAATTTTTGTGCATGTTTCGGGGGACAAAAATGCAATCGAACAATCGGAAAAATAATAATAATAATAATTTCTACAAAAACAATAGGGACTTCGCAGCGGTCGCTGCTCAGGCCCTAATAATAATAATAATAATAATAATAATAAAAGTAATAATATTTTCTACAAAAACAATAGGGACCTCGCAGCCGTCGCAGCTTGGGCCCTAATAACAATTTCTAGAAAAACAATAGGGACCTCGCAGCGGTCACTGCTCGGGCCCTAATAATAATAATAATAAAAATAATAATAATTTCTACAAAAACAATGGGGACCTCGTAGCGGTCGCTGCTCGGGCCCTAATAATAATTTCTACAAAAACAATAGGGACCTCGCCGCGGTCGCTGCTCGGGCCCCAATAATAATTTCTACACAAAGTCCATTGTGGTGACCCGCCCCCTTTTAAGTAAATTCAAAATGGCCGACTTCCTGTAAAACCTAGCTCATTGCTCCAAGAGACTTTTTTGTAGGTCTTGGTCTTATACATACAGTGAACCCTCGCTACTTGGCGGTTCACCTTTCGCGGGTTCAGTGTTTCGCGGGTCTAAAAAATATTCGGGGGCATTGTAGTTTCGCCGAGCGGCACGACGGGGTGCTGGAGCGGTTAGACGGCCGGCGTGCGCCGAAGAAGAGCGTGGGCGAAGAGGAGAGTGGACGAAGAAGAGCACGTTCCCCCGGACACGATCGGTGGCGACGTTTCGCGCGGTTCGGACAGTACCAGAGCTCCGGCCGGCGTGCGTGGCAGTTAAGCCGTAGAGGAGCACCTTCCCCGGGCACGGGCGGTGCCAAGCGGCCCCTAAGTTTAACCGAATGGAAGCTCCGGAGGAGGAGGGCATGCTCGCGTCACAGTAAGCCGAAGAGGAGCACCTTCCCCGGGCACGGGCGGTTCCAAGCGGCCCCTAAGTTTAACCGAATGGAAGCTCCGGAGGAGGAGGGCATGCTCGCGTCACAGTAAGCCGAAGAGGAGCACCTTCCCCGGGCACGGGCGGTGCCAAGCGGCCCCTAAGTTTAACCGAATGGAAGCTCCGGGGGAGGAGGGCGGGTGTGTGTCACAGTTAAGCCGAATTGGAGCACCTCTTCCGCCCGGGCACGAGCGGAGCGCGAAGCTGTCAGTTATGAATGTATAAAAGAATAAATAAATAAAGAATGCCACCTTTCATTTCACAGGGCACACCGGAC
Organism: Idiotropiscis lumnitzeri; assembly: GCF_059441095.1. NCBI lineage: Eukaryota > Metazoa > Chordata > Actinopteri > Syngnathiformes > Syngnathidae > Idiotropiscis > Idiotropiscis lumnitzeri. Next base: position 98,984 of record NW_028283751.1, on the reverse strand, counting down.
GGCGTACCAGCAGGTAAAAGTCGGAGTAATTAAATAAATACAAAAAGAATGGCTGGGGAATAAAAAAATAATACGTTTTAATAATAATTTGGTTTTTTTGTTATAACATGAATTTCACTCTCTCTCTCCCCGTATATATGTATATATATATATATATATATATATATATATATAGATATATATATATATATCTATATTTATTATATATATTGTATATTTTTTTAAGCATTTTTGAAGGTGCGCCGCTACTTCGCGGATTTTCAGTTTTCGCGGGTGGTCTCTGTCCCCATTAACCGCGATAACCGAGGGTTCACTGTACTCCATAAAATTTACAAAAAGCGAGGTGAAACACTCAACCAGGGCTGCTTTTTTTAACATTTCTCGAGGGCCATGGCGAGCCATTTCAAAAAAGCTGCACAACTAACGTATAAAATATTGATAAATTTGCTCGGCCTGATGTGTGTGTAAAGTTTCACGAGTTGTCGTTCATATTTAGAACCTCATAATCAGCGTTGTTTTATTGCCGAACAGTGCAATGCCACTCCCACAACTTTACACGAAAAAGGACGAATTTCGTATTGTGACATCCTCATGGCCGAAACAGTCATCCGAGCATATATGAGGGCGACCTTGTTGAGTTGCACGGAGAAAAACATCCAAGAAAATAACTTGTATTAGCTTTTACCAGTTGGTGGCGAGAGATAATAGAATTACGCTTTTTTAAATTTTGATGACGTCATAGCCCCGCCTACAGAATTACGCTTTTGTCTCGTTGTCCCCGCCTACAGAATTACGCTTTTGTCCAAAATGGCCGCTATCCCCGCCCCTGTGTTAAAACTATCCAATCTCCAGCCACCTATTTCAAAATATTTACATATTCCCTGCCCCTTGAAGGTTTAATACCACGCCTACAGAATTACGCTTTTGTCGAAGTGGGCCCCGCCTACAGAATTACGCTTTTGTCGAAGTGGGCCCCGCCTACAGAATTACGCTTTTTGTCATTGTGATGACGTTGTATGTGTGTGTGTGTGTGTGTGTGGGCCAAGGGCCCCGCCTACAGAATTACGCTTTTTGTCTCGTTGTGATGACGTTGTGTGTGTGATTGGGCGGGGGGCTTGGCCCCCCCCCCTCCCAAACTGTATGCTTCTTATGTTAAAAACAATGTGTTCCCTGCGTGCGTGCGTCCCCAACCCAAACTGTACTTATGTTATTCATATTTTAATATCTGAAGTATATAAAGCATCCAATGAAATGAGCTATATCTAATTAAATAAAATTAAATTAAACGAGTGAAATAATATGAGTTGAGAAGAGCAGGCGTTGTTTTTACCTTTGAATAAGATGTTTATTCGGTGGATATAGGTCATCCATATTTAAATATCTGAAGTATATAAAGCATCCAATGAAATGAGCTATATCTAATTAAATAATGTAGATGTATAAAATTAAATTAAACGAGTGAAATAATACGAGTTGAGAAGAGCAGGCGTTGTTATTACCTTTGAATAATATGTTTATTCGGTTGATATTTGCCCTTTTTGCAAACATGTCTGGACATATTCCCAGCGACATAAGTTTAAACATGGTATTGTGCAGGCTTGGGGGTTTGTCCGGGCAAGACGCCGGACAACCCTCCAAGCCTGCAGCAGCCTCAAGGTGTTTCAAAAGATAGTGAGTGGCGACATCCTGTCGATCGATGGGCAGCCGTGGGCATCCGGGCGACCACCCTCCTCCTTCTTACCTTTTTGTAAAATCTGCCGAGTCATGTTTACTTGTCTGGACATGTATCTGTTGGCTACATTTGGCCAATCGAACCACGCCATTTAACCCTCCCCCGGTCTCAAACCAGTATAAGTAAAGCCCAAGTCACGCTCTGCACAGACAAGACAATTTTTCCAGCTCGTGAAAGAAATGAAGACGTGTAGACCAAGACGTCATCTGGGTGTGAACAGCAAGGCCCGAAGGGTGACAACCATCGCCGCACCTGATCATATTGACAACAACATTGCAGAAATCTCTTCAGGTAAACGATGCAATTAATCTTTAACTATATAGCTTTCTAATATTTAATCATGGTATCTTTGTATTACAGATAGCGGTGTGGATGAACCTACATGCGATCAAGATCTGAATATGGATGTTGTGGAAACCTTTACAACTACAAACATGGAACAGGTTGAGACCTCTACAAATGTAGACCAGGATGGACCCTCTACAAAAACAGGCGAGGACCAGACTGTGCCATCATACTCCTTGTGGATGGGGGGCCCAGGAATCTTAGCAAGACCTGTTGCACCCTCGTACAACAACGGCGAGCCAACGTATTCAGGGTGGAGTCGTCCCGTTTCGCCGACACCGTCGTCGACACCTCCGATGACCCCCACCTCGTCGGCCGAATCTTCACAAAACGAGAAGGTACAACTGTCCAGTTGGTCCGACCAGGCTGATTCTCCACAAACCACGGAGATCAAGGTTCAGACCGTCAACGACCCTGACCACGGACCAGCACCTATTTCCGAAGATGAGGCAAAACATATGTCATGGGATAATCCTCCTAAGGGTTGGATTGATATGGATGTCGTATTAGTTGTTAAGGCGGCTATTATTTACATGGTCAGACGTTTTTTGATAAAGTATCACAAAAAAAGGGGTTGTTTGCATAGCTATAGATACCTATGCAATTGTTATTATCTAAGACTGCACTATGACCGCATCATGCCCATCCTTTGCGGTAAAAAGTTTTTACCATGTATTCACTACTTGTTGGATTTGTGTTCTGTAAAAGCGGATAAAGAAACAGTCAAGCGAATTGCAGAGATCTTAATGGTGGATTTAGCACTCGTAAAGGACTTACCGGACCGCCTTAAAGCGGATGAGCCCATATGTTTTATGATATATCGTGATCAACTTGATACTTTCGAAGAATATCTTATAGAAAATATTAACTTTGAATAAAAAATGGGTAATGTCTTCAGAAAATTATCGTTTTTTGGCTATAGAAGCCAAGGGTGGGCAGATATAATAAATAGAGCAATTACATATAACCCCGATGATAAAGACCCTTTCATTGAAAATTTTTTATTGTTTATGCAAAAAGTGCGTGCCATGTCTTTAACAATTTTTCAGGAGCCTTGGGAATTGTTTGTGCAACATGTCATATTTTTGAGTCGCTCGGGATTGATCGACACGTTTCAAAATATTTTGGAAAATTGGGAAAATGCGATAAGTGTAGGACATGTACTTACCATACTCACGCTGTTTAACGATGTGATAAGATACCGTCTCCGTCATCAACAACCTGTGGATCTCGCGCACGAATTGAAGCTGTTTGAAGACCTGTTAGAATCAAAAGTTAATCCATCTGTTTTAACCCTGACCTATAGACTTTTTACATCTTAGAGAATCCTTATCACGTGTAACCATACTTAACCTTCTTTCAATAAAAATGGATGTTTTTAAAAAGATGCTTTTGTGTCTGTCTGTGTGTTTAGATAAATAGCGATGTGATGTTTGTCACTAAATCATAAACCGTCATGAGCGTTAAGCGGTGGTTGAAAAAACTGTACTACGACCCCGCTCATCCAGCCAGCTTTGGAGGTGTAGAACGCCTTCATTTAGCTGCGTCGGAGAAAATGGGTCAAAAAGTGACGCGTCATAAAGTCAAGGATTTTTTATCTTCGCAAGATGCATACACCTTGCACAAACCAGCACGAATTCATTTCCCTAGGAACAGAGTTTTTGTGTCCAGTCCTATGAATCAATTCCAAGCCGATCTATGTGATATGCAAGCTCTGACCGAGTACAACGATGGTTTTAAATACCTACTCACAATCATCGATGTGTTCTCAAAACGAGCGTATGCCCGTGTGCTGATGAACAAGACGGGGCCAGAAGTTGTTCGAGCCTTTGAGTCGGTCTTATCCTTTAGCGGCATCCCTAAAAAGTTACAAACAGACAAGGGGAAGGAGTTCTTCAACACGCAATTTCAGAGGTTGATGAAAAAACACAATATTAATCATTTTGCAACAGCCAGTGATTTGAAAGCCTCGGTGGTCGAAAGGTTTAATCGAACTTTAAAAACTCGAATGTGGCGATATTTCACCGCCAACAACACACGTCGTTATATCGACGTATTACAAGATTTAATCGATAGTTACAATGAAAGTTATCATACAAGTATAAAAATGAAACCTAACCAAGTCACACCAGATAACACATGGCTTGTCTTCCAAAACTTGTACGGCAACATACCCTCTGGGGGTAGTGATAGAATAAAAATGATATTTAAACAAGGAGATCTCGTTAGAATATCAAAAGTGCGAGGTGTGTTTGACAAGAAATATGAACAGAGTTTTACAGACGAGTTATTTACGATAGCGGAGTGTGTACCGCGTTTTCCACCTGTTTACAAGCTTAAAGACTACGACGGTGAAATAGTGCAAGGAACTTTTTATGCACACGAGCTCCAGAAAGTCACGATATCCAAGGATCAAATCTTTCAAGTGGAGAAGATTATCAAACGGCGTAAAGTCGGCGGACAGAAACAGTTTCTCATACGTTGGAAGGGCTGGCCTGTGAAATATGACAGTTGGGTCCCCGCTACACAAGTCGTCGACGTATAAATAAGAAGCTTTACAACGAATCTCGACATTTACCAACATGGATCCGAATCTTGAAGGGGGGTTTTACGTCACCTTACCCTCCAATGCAAGTTCTGATGTGTATGTAGACAATACGATAGCTGAATACAGAGTGAATCTGGCTCATCATATCGATCTCGAAGGTAATTGGGAAGTAGCTCTGAGTGAAATATCCTACCCCCATACATGGTTCAACGTGCCTGAAGATCAAGCATCTTTTGACTATGTAGATGCATGGGAAAACGGTGAACCAACACCAGGTGCTTTGGCACCTCTTTACTATGATGAAAACAAATTCACCATCAAATCCTTAAGCCTGTCGGCTGGGTACTACGATAATATTAAGAAAATAGGACAAGATGTGGAAGCGCTCCTCAAAAAGATCCATCCGGAAATCCATGTTGTATACCATTATTTAAAGGAGAGATTTTTCTGGGCAGGGAATGGTCATTACAAGATACGCTTTCGTCCCGCGTTAGCCTACATTTTTGGGGCGTTACCCGATGAATGGGTTACCTGCGGACCCCAGTGGACAGCGAGCCAACATCCTGCGGATATAAAAGCGGGGATGTACCATCTATATGTTTATACAGACGTGGTGTATCATCAGGCTGTGGGTGAAGCTTTCGCTCCGCTCTTGAGAACGATACCCATCGATGATAATCACGGTGACATTGTATTTAAAGCCTTTAATCCTCTTTATTACATGCCTGTTAGTAGGAAGCATATTGAGGATATAAGAATCGAAGTTAAGACGGATCAGAATCAACCCGTGGGATTTACACGCGGTAAAGTTATCGCTACTCTGCACTTTAGACCCAGATAGAAAAATGGTTGTATTGGATACGCATCATGATCTTTACCGTTTTGTCGATTATTACGAAAACCAAGCGGGTGGGTCGTTATCAGGTTTTCATGGATTACCGGTCCAATATGGGCGTGGATTGGGTTCAATCTTTGCCAAATTATTTCGTTTTGTGAGTCCATTAATCAAAAGAGGGTTCAGCGTTGCCAGACCTCACCTGCAAACGGCTGCGAAAAACATTGCAACAGATGTAGCCGGTCGGGTGTTAGAACGAATAAACCGTAAGGCGGAGCCTCAAGAAGGTTCGGGTTTAATGGTTCTGGCACGAAGACCTGCAAAAAGACCCATCGGACAAAGGTTGAGAGAGCCTAAAAAACGCAAACGCGTGTCCAAGAAGAAATCAGTCAAGAAAAGGAGACGGCGAAGAAACACCGGGGATATTTTCTCTTAACCAAAATTGACCATTAGGGTTATTCATCATGGCTCTTTTGCATCACAAGTCAGCAGAGTGCACCCTAACTGAACTGGATTTATTTAGTCCACCCATGACACAACTATCAATCGAACAAAGTCAATATGTGGAAATGTTACCTATCTCGGCTCTCACCGATGATGGTCCTGTGGAGTTTTTCATACCTGGAGAAGGATCCAAATATCTCGACCTCTCAGACACCCTGCTTCAGCTGCACCTGAGGGTACTCAACAGAGATGGTAGCATTTTACCCACAGATCAACGAGTCGGTATTATTAATTATCCTTTGAATACAATCTTCTCACAAGTGGATGTAACATTAGGCGACAGGTTGATCTCGCAATCTAGCGCAACCCATCCATACAGAGCTATGATAGAGACGTTGTTAAACTTTTCAGAAGCCTCTCTAAGAAGCCAATTCACAGCGGCTATGTTTTACAAAGATACATCAGGGCATATGGATTCAACAGTCTTAACGGGGGATGCTGTTAACAAAGGATTACTGCGCAGAGCAGAATATGTGTTGGGTTCCCGAACATTCACCGTGATAGGACCTCTACACGCCGACATATTTTTTTGTGAGAGACATCTTCTCAATAACGTGGATCTACGAGTGAAACTCATCAAAGCCAACGACCAATTTTGTTTTATGAGCCCTCCCGATGTGAACTACCATCTGAAAATCGTGGGCGCTTCCCTCTTTGTGAAAAGAGTCGCCGTTTCACCAGCCATCTCTATCGGTCATGCTGCGGCTCTCAACAAAGAAAATGCTTTGTATCCGTTATCAAGAATTAATGTGAAAACTTATTCCATCCCGCAACATTCCAGAACCTGTCAACAAGATAATCTTTTCCTCGGTCATACACCTCGATATGTGGTGTTAGGTCTTGTAAATCACAACGCCTTTGTGGGCAGAAAAGATTTGAATCCCTTTAATTTCGCTCATCATCATTTGGAATATTTAGCGCTCTGCCAAGAGGGGAGACAGATACCAGCCAAAGCTTTCCAGCCCCAATTTAATGCAGGAAACGCCGTTCGAGAATTTCATAACCTGTTTACATCGACAGGAAGACATTTGAAAGATTTACCTCTTTGCATCAACAGGGAGGATTTTTCCGGTGGATATGCGCTGTATGTTTTTAACTTAAACCCCAACGATGATTCAGGAGCTCTCGCACCTGTCTCCAGCGGAAGTTTGAGGTTAGAAATGAGATTTAGACTCCCACTCCCTCACACAACCACACTTATTGTATACGCCTGCTACGATTCCATCCTGGAAATAAATTCAAAACGACAGGTATTAGTGGATTATTACTGATGAACGGGAAAGAGCTGGAGCAACTCATGAAACGTCTACAAGGGCGTTTATTTGGAGGTGTTTACGCTTCGGATGAAATAAATTCGCTGCAGCCTAACCCCCCAATCTTCTACATCGTCAACACACATCCTCGACACTTACCCGGTGAACACTGGCTGGCTCTGACGTTGGAAAAAGATGGAACCAGTACTTTTTTTGACGCTTTTGGATTTCCTCCTGAATTTCAATATTATCCGCAAAACATTAACTCTTTTTTGAAAAAACATTCCGATCGTATTTTGTATCATAACAGACGTCTACAACACGAGCTATCAATCACCTGTGGTCAACATTGCGTCTATTATTTAACACATAGAGGCTGTGGTTTGAGTTATCAGGATGTGTTAACATGCTATAAGGATGATGTGTTAAAGAATGATGCCATGGTAACTAGTTTTGTAAAGCATTATCAAACCTGTGCGGAAAAGACATGTGCCGGTCAAGCGGCGTGTTCTTTTAAAAAATTTCAAACCTGTCATTGTCTGTAATCATTTAAAATGTATTTTATTGAATAAAAACACATGTATAAACATACAAAGGTTTTAGATTTTTCATTAAAACTTATGAAGAGGAATACCCCACCCACTTTACAGGGGCGGGTCTTTTTCTATTAGTTTTTTTCTTCTTCCTAATGGATGTCCTCTTGTTTGTGTCATCATCAGAGCTTAACGAACCTCGGAGTTTCAACCGTCTGAATTCGTCACGGGCGTGAGGGTTGACGATGGTGGTCTCCGGAATATTGAGTTCGTGTAGAGTGTGAAGAAACTCCTTCCAGCCTCTAGGGGTTCGAGTCGCGATGTTTTTACTCGTCAAAGTAATCTGCCTGAGTAAATCGGTCATGTGAGATCCTTTTATAGGCTTATCTTGAAACATGAATTCATGACGAGGGGTCCAGCTTCTATCAGCATCCTTAAGTTTTCTCAAAACATAGTCTGCGTTTTTCCGATAACGCGTTGGAATGTTATGCAGAATATCGAACCAGGGTTCGATTTCATTCCCCACCATTTTGTCTTGTACCTCAACATTCGAAATCTTTGAAGGGTTCAAAACCTCAGGGGTTAGAGACACGGTCAGAGGTCGTTCTTCCTTTTCACCTTGTTTGAGAAGGCTTAAATAACGATGAAGTAAAGACTGATACCTTGTTATTTTTTCATGAGGGGACAAGGATTGATCTTCCAAAACTGCCTTCATCTTCACATCCATGTCCTGTTCGGCAGTTTGTCTGATGGTAGGTTCGGGTTTTTTCAGACGTTCCAGTTGTTGTGGTGTGAGAAGAAACATTTTCTGGGCTGTTTTCAAACTCATGATGGCTAGTTTTTGTTGATTAACCCACCCAAAAGATTACCTAGGAAGGGTACAACTGTTCCCAACAGAGGAAGAATAAATCCACCCCTTTGAGTCAAAAAGGCGCGTTTTTTCTTAAGACTTGTTTTTTTACGTGCCAATAGTCTAATAATTTTCTTTTGTTTTTTTAATTTCTTAAACTGTGAAGGTGAAAGCGGTATATGACCCTTTAATAGATTGAAAGCAATTTCACAGAGGACCTTGATCAAAGAAGGTGGACCTCTGGTTAGTATGTCTTTACGTCTCTTAGCCGTGGCTTGAAACAGGTTCCTGAGTTGCGGAGCGTTTGTTTTTAAAAGCTTGGACATGTCAATTTTTGGAAATGTAGACGGTAGGCCACTGATCAGGAAGTACACCCGTTCTCAAACGGTATTGTTCTGGACATGTGGGTGTTAAATCCACCAATAAATACCCATGAGCGTCTTTGGTGGCATCTTCAAAACTTTCTAAAAAATAATTTTTCTTCGTAGGGAATATCTGATTAGCCAAAATACTGGTTTGTAATTTATCCCGAGGATTTTTGAACAAGACCATGTAATTACTATTTAGACTAATAGTACGACTGTATTTACCTTGGTGGAATACATTCTGAGTTAACAATATGACGCTCATATTTCTATGATGCCTATATTGGGTAAAGATTTTCACCACTTCAGGATGGTCCGATGCTTGGAAGATCAGATCATCAAGGATGATTAGATGAGTCTGGTGTAACGGGAACAAGGCTTCGTCATCAAAAGATTCTGGGAGACCTTTTAGGAATTTTATGTTTTTAATCAACTTTTGTAATTGGTTGTACAAGGGTTGATATGAGGTATAAATCCATACAATATTGTCAGGTACATTTCTCATAACATGTTGACAGTCTTCCAAAACACGTTTCACAAAATATGTTTTCCCACAACCGCTAGGCCCTGAGATCAAACATGAAAAAGGCACTTGGAGACGCGGATCGAATTCGACCTGTGATAATTCCATTTTCCCCTTAATAACCAAAAGGCACACTACGTCCGTCCGGCAAAAGTCTTCGTTTGTCGTAGACCACCCTAAACTTTTTGACGAATGAAGTATTTCTGACGCGAAACCCTTTTTTATCACGGACGATGCTGTGTTGTGGTGTCTTAAGCGAGTGCGTGTCGGGTTCGTTGCCATGCGTCGTGCTGGATATGTATCCCTCCACTAAGTCTTTGACACTGTCAAAGTTGATGTTTAGACCGCTTTCGTGCGTCTGTGTGATACCTTTAACCTTCATCACCGTTTTTTTAGTATCTCGAGTTTGATAGGCATAGCTTTTAGGACCGGCCGAAACAAATTCCTGAATGCTGTCACCGTCCAATTCATCAGTCAGATCACCGAGATACTGGCCTAGTTTTAGAGCCGTTTCCCCATCCCTGACCACGTAGATGAGGCTGTCTGTGTCAGTGTATAGAACCCTGTCTTGTAACTGCTCCAAAAATCTGTACATGAACAATCTTGCATGGGCTGTTGTAAAGCAAGCCACAAAGATGTTTGAGGTGTCGGAGGGTCGTGAAAGAATGTTCTTTTTGTCGCTGTATTGAATCATCGCGGTGTCTGATTTGATGAAACCGAAGTAATCGATGTCATACAACTGGACATTTTTTGTATCTATCGCAAAAGCTGCCAACTTTTCCACCGGTTATTTGATGCTTGGCATAGCAGACAGCGTTTCGACATGATTTATTACAGCCCTTGCAAAGGATGGGTTTCAGAGGCCGAGTTTTACAGGTCGGGTCTATGCAAACATGACAATGTCCGGGGCATTGATGTAGATTCTTATTATTGTAACCCTTGTAACAATAACAACAGAAATAACTACATCCCATCAAACCAACTGGACTTTTCACGCCGTAAAAGTGTTGATTTTGTAAAAACATCACCAAGGGATCTGCAGTTTTGGGGTATTCTGTCTCGAAATGAATCAATGGTCCAAACTCTCCTTCTTTTCTATATAGAACCACAATCTTACGACCCAAAAGCGTCTCGAATTTATTGATATCATTAAATCCAACAGGGGTCGTCTCATCCATCCCAACAGCTCTTTGATACTCGAGTGCTTGTCGATAGATCTCTTGCTCCGTCAATGAGTTATCCATTAAAAGCGCTAACGATGTAGCAAAGCATAGTTGTGTATCACCCGGATTGTTCGGCACCAGTAAATGCTTTCTTTTTTTAACAAGTATTTCATGATCCAAAAGACTGCCTATTCGACGTTTTTGACCCATACCTCCGCGAATATCACTTACAATTTGGATGACAAACTCTAGTTGTCTATCAAACAGGACTTGTGCGTTAGACTGTACGAGTCGATCGAGCAGATTTTGAACAGCGTTTTCACATACGTCGGGGTCGTCTGACATGCGAACCGTCTCATGTATATTTACATTTTCCCCCACCACTTCCAATTGAACCATATCCCCAGGCAATACGTTCGATAATGCGTGATCCATCTGTTCATTTATCGAGCCCATGATAGCGGTGTAAAATGCTGGAAAATCAGTGTTATCAACGGGTTCTGGTATGTTTAACGGGATCCTGAGTTCTGTATTATTGAAACGATCTCGTATGATTACCCGATGTCCACCTCTCTGTTCAACTGAATCCTCTAACGATTGGTTGTTTAAATGGTCACCTGAAGTTTGAGTTTGACCGTTTGATGTGGCTGGTGCGTTTGTGAATTCAGCAATCTGCATGGGTTCATGTTCATTTGGATCGGCCGGTGCTTTTGTGATTTCATCTGATGTGGATAGGGCGTTTGTGATTTCATTTGGATCGGCCGGTGCTTTTGTGATTTCATCTGATGTGGATAGGGCGTTTGTGATTTCATCTGACGACGCAGGTGCATTTGTGACATCCTCAGGCTGCGAGTTGTCCTCATCTGGCGTGGCAGGTGCGTTTGTGAAATCAACATCATCAGTTGTCATTGGTTCGTGTTCATTTGATGTGTTCTGCGCGCTTGGTAAATCAAGAACTGAGTTTAATAATGTTAGTTCGATAGGTAGCGTTTGTACGCGATCGTTTGGGGGTATATGACCATCTGATGTCTGTGTTCCCCCCGGCTGATTTAATGAGGGGACTGATAAATGAACATCCGCTGTTTGTCCATTATTGTTTGATGTGAGTAATGCTAGGTCTAGTGGTTGTGATTGCGTGTGTATCTGGTCCCTTTCTGATGTTTGTATTTGATCGTTTAACGCGAATATTGTTAGATCGAGCGGTTGTGATTGCGTGTGTATGCGATCATCTGTTGTTAAATCAAGCGGTTGTGATTGTGTGTGTATTTGACCGTTTAATGCTAGTATTGTTAGGTCTAGAGGTTGTGTTTGATCATTTGATGTGTGTCTTGTTAGATCGAGCAGTTGTGTATTATCGTTCGCCATATCGCTGTTTTGGGTCTGTTAGGTCTAAAGGATTATAAATCGCCGATTTGTCTTATCGCCGCGAATGGATCGTTAGGTATGCTTGTACTAGCGTCTGACACCATAAACAAAAGCAATGATTTCTGTAATCTAGTGGAAATGTATATGGTATACTACACAATAACAAACACACACGGATTATATATCAGAGAAATGTTACAAGAGATAAAAATGAAAATACAACATCACCATGGATTTGTGAGCTTCTCAGCCAGATCTACCAGTTTGTTGTAAGTACGTAGAACTTCTGTTAGAACCTCATGACGTTCTCTCTGAAGCCTGACTCGCTCATTACCTGGGATAGGACTTCTAGGTCTGATTGGTTGCTCATTTCGACGAGACGATGTGGTTGATCCTGGATTACCGATGGCACCTTCTTCCATGTGACGTGCCCTTGATGGGTTCCCGTTGGAGCCTCCTTCCATGCGACGGCCCTCTGATGGATTCTCGTTGGCGCCTCCTTCCATGCGACGGCCCTCTGATGGGTTCTCATTGACACCTCCCTCCCTATAACGTGCTAGATATGACACACGAGAAATATGTAAGATCTTCAATCATCTCAAAACAGGAAAAAAATATAAATAGAAACTTAATAATAAATTTAAAAAAATAAAAATTTTTACATGATTAAAAGTTATTACGGTGGAAAAATAAAAAAATTTAAAAAGTTGAAAAATAATCAAAACTGTTAATTAAAAGACATACTAAATTAGAAAATTTAAAAATATTTAAAAAATAAATACTTCATTAAATGTAAATAAAAATTGTATTAATAGTTAAACGATTAATCAAATCAATAATATAATTATTATCTCAAAAAACCGTTTATATAGCTACACATTATATAGCTACACTTCAAATAGGACAAGTCTAATAACACATTCAAGATCCTTCGAAGAAGGCCGATCGGTAAACACAAGATGCTTCCATAAGCCCTTACAAGATGACCATCCGCTAACCATAGTCCACATATCGTTACACAATATATAGCTACATCTCAAAGACGATAACGCCTCGGAACACATAGCAAATGCCGACTACAGGTCATACACAACAGCAACATATCATCTGGTTAGCAACACATTGGAAGCTTAGCATACGGCAATAACTCGGAACACATGTCACCAACAACAGCTATCAAACATATCGTTACACAATATATAGCTACATCTCAAAGACGATAACGCCTCGGAACACATAGCAAATGCCGACTACAGGTCATACACAACAGCAACATAGCATCTGGTTAGCAACACATTGGAAGCTTAGCATACGGCAATAACTCGGAACACATGTCACCAACAACAGCTATCAAACATATCGTTACACAATATATAGCTACATCTCAAAGACGATAACGCCTCGGAACACATAGCAAATGCCGACTACAGGTCATACACAGCAGCAACATAGCATCTGGTTAGCAACACATTGGAAGCTTAGCATTACGGCAATAACTCGGAACACATGTCACCAACAACAGCTATCAAACATATCGTTACACAATATATAGCTACATCTCAAAGACGATAACGCCTCGGAACACATAGCAAATGCCTACAACAGGTCATACACAGCAGCAACATAGCATCTGGTTAGCAACACATTGGAAGCTTAGCTTACGGCAGCGGCTACCGCTACACCAAGCCAAACAAATGTAGCGAGTATCCGTTATCAAACACGTGTTACACGTTACATGTGGTCGCATACGATTTTTTGAAAAACGCTCTCGTGCACACATTCAAAACATCTCTGCCCTTGTTCACACACAACCGAACAGATATGTTATAAACATTAAGAATCTATTTATATATTATGAGACTTTAGACACTTACAAAAAAGTTGGAAAATGTTTGTGTCCTCCTCCGGCGTATTCGACGGGAAAGACGTATTCACCCGGAAGCGCACTGTTGTACTTCCGGATGTCGCTGGAACAGAGAGAGAGAGAGAGAGTGTGGGATAGCGGTCTAGGGGTATTTTAAATCTGTTTGCAACTATATTCACCTTGTTCTGGTGGTGTTTCAAGTTTCACAGTTACTTGCGTGAAAGCGGATTGGTGTGTCTGTGTGTCTGTCATAAAATAGATAAGACATCGAGTCAGTTTATAAGAACTTTTGAATCATAAATATAATAACATTAGACTTACAGGCTGATCTACGTTGATCATTCAGATGATCCTCTGTAAAACAGCATTTCTGAGTATATATAAAGGTATGGTTTAAACAATATTGTTTAGCAAACAAGCATTGTTAAAAATAGATGAAATTATAAGTATTTACTTACGCTCCATTGTTAGGCACTCCTTCGTTTGTTCACGACGTCCTCAAAGATCAAAGTGTTATCCTTACGATCCAATGTTAAGCTTTTCCAGCGCTCGCTCTAGACGTCCTCATCAGAGTTTGAGAAAATTTCTGTCTCTGGTCAAACACAACCATCTATTTAACCCTCCAACCCGAAAAGAAACTCGTGAGCGAGTCGCTATCTTTTTGAAACACCTGAGGGATTAGTCTTTTTCGGTTCAGCGGGAAGTTGAACAAATAATCTCGTGATCTGATAAAACCTGCTGGTTTATGCACAACTCCATACATTTCAGGAACTCCTTGAAAAGGAAATTTTTTTTTCAATTTAATATATAAACTTTTCACTAGGTACATAATTGTGATGTGCTGTGTTTCTTTGTGCCCTATTCAGTACTAAATTCCATTGCACTGTCTTATTTATTTATTTATCTAATTTATATATTTGTCTGTATTATTGTTGTATTGCACTGGAGAGGGGAGCCCTCTAATCTCGTTGCACACTTGAGTACAATGACAATAAAGGGATTTCTATTTCTATTTCTATTTCTATAATTCCATACATTTCAGGACCTCCTTATTACAGATTATTTTTTTGTCAATCCCTTGAAAAGGAAAACTTTTGTTCAATTTAATATATAAACGTTTCACTAGGTAAGTACATGTTCCTGTTATATTTATATAAACGTTTCACTAGGTACATAATTCCATACAATTCAGGACCTCCTTATTACAGATTATTTTTTGTCAATCCCTTGAAAAGGAAAACTTTTATTCAATTTAATATATAAACGTTTCACTAGGTAAGTACATGTTCCTGTTATATTACCTTTAAACATTAAACGTTTCATACTTTGATTATTCAGAGTGAAATTGAGGCTTCTGCTATATTACCCTTAAGGCACTAGATGGCAATATTGAGCTATGTTTTCAAACACCTTGAGAAGTAATGTCGTGAGCTACTCACTATCGTTTCAAACACCTTATGTTCGTAATCAGAACAAGTAAACATGACTCGGCAGATTTTACAAAAAGGTAAGAAGGAGGAGGGTGGTCGCCCGGATGCCCACGGCTGCCCATCGATCGACAGGATGTCGCCACTCACTATCTTTTGAAACACCTTGAGGCTGCTGCAGGCTTGGAGGGTTGTCCGGCGTCTTGCCCGGACAAACCCCCAAGCCTGCACAATACCATGTTTAAACTTATGTCGCTGGGAATATGTCCAGACATGTTTGCAAAAAGGGCAAATATCAACCGAATAAACATATTATTCAAAGGTAATAACAACGCCTGCTCTTCTCAACTCGTATTATTTCACTCGTTTAATTTAATTTTATACATCTACATTATTTAATTAGATATAGCTCATTTCATTGGATGCTTTATATACTTCAGATATTTAAATATGGATGACCTATATCCACCGAATAAACATCTTATTCAAAGGTAAAAACAACGCCTGCTCTTCTCAACTCATATTATTTCACTCGTTTAATTTAATTTTATTTAATTAGATATAGCTCATTTCATTGGATGCTTTATATACTTCAGATATTAAAATATGAATAACATAAGTACAGTTTGGGTTGGGGACGCACGCACGCAGGGAACACATTGTTTTTAACATAAGAAGCATACAGTTTGGGAGGGGGGGGGCCAAGCCCCCCGCCCAATCACACACACAACGTCATCACAACGAGACAAAAAGCGTAATTCTGTAGGCGGGGCCCTTGGCCCACACACACACACACACACATACAACGTCATCACAATGACAAAAAGCGTAATTCTGTAGGCGGGGCCCACTTCGACAAAAGCGTAATTCTGTAGGCGTGGTATTAAACCTTCAAGGGGCAGGGAATATGTAAATATTTTGAAATAGGTGGCTGGAGATTGGATAGTTTTAACACAGGGGCGGGGATAGCGGCCATTTTGGACAAAAGCGTAATTCTGTAGGCGGGGACAACGAGACAAAAGCGTAATTCTGTAGGCGGGGCTATGACGTCATCAAAATTTAAAAAAGCGTAATTCTATTATCTCTGTGGCGGTACTACTACGATGAAAAATAAGTTGGTAGATGTCTTCAGGGCTGAAGTATCCTCAAATGTGTACGACTTCGAGAAGATAGGATCATCTGAGTCATGTTGCCGGAGCTTTTGTTGCCACAGAGTACAATCTGACTTTTCAGCACCGTAATAGCCACGCCTTTTGCCAAAACGTCACAAAATTCGGCAGAGAGTAAGATCATTGTCTTGAGTCTTTTCTGACTAATTTTCAGTCGGATTTGTCAAAAGGGCACCGTGCAGGATGTGAAAATTAAAATAAAAACACATTTTTGATTCCACTTGGCGGCGCTGTGTGTATAACAAAATAATAACATTAAGATGTCTTCAGGTCGGGACGTTTTATTTACAGGTGAAGGTTTGGATTTTTAGGAGCATGTGCAGGGGAGTTATTAAGCATTCATTTATTTGTATTAGGTTCATTTTGTCTTCTTATTATTGATATTTGACTGATTCATTAAAAGCAGACAATTATGTTTTAGGTTAATTTTTTACCTGACATGTTTCGGCGAGTCTTTCGCCTTCTTCAGAGTGTCGCATGATGGTGTCTTGAGACCCGTCTTTATCAGCTGATGTTCCATGAGGGTGTGACTTACCTGTCAAAAAAATGAAAAATCAGAGCAGGAAAAGAACAAGCACAACATGAACATTACAAATCAGCAATCACTGACCACTGCAAAAGGGAAAACCACATCATGGACCGGGAGAAGGGCAGGGTCATCCGCACCGAAGAGAACAAACAACAGCGCTGGATCAGAGAGGCCATTGAGATCTGCAAGCGAGGCATAAAAACCATGAACAGAGACAAGGGAGCCTTCATCCTCTCTACCACCTAGAGCAGCATCTTGGCGGAGTGAACGGACAGCGGGGGGTGTGACTTGCCTTCATTCTTGTGACAGGTAAGTCACGCCCTCATGGAACATCAGCTGATAAAGACGGGTCACAAGACACCATCATGTGACACTCTGAAGAAGGCGAAAGACTTTCGTATTGTGACATCCTCAAGGCCTAAACACTCATCCGAGCAAATATAAGGTAGATTTTGTGAACCTGCCAGGAGAAAAACATCAACGAAAATAATTTGTATTTGTTTTAACCAGTTGGTGGCGCTACCACTGCGATCAAAAATAAGTTGGCAGCCGTCTTCAGGGCCTGAATATCCTCAAATGTGAAAAATTTCGAGAAGATGGATCATCTGAATCATTTTGCAGGAACTTTTGTTGCCACGGAGAATAATCAGACTCTGCGGCACCGCAATAGCCACGCCCTTCGAAGGAAAGTCACAAAAATAGGGATAGAGTAAGATCAATGTCTTGAGTCTTTTCTAGCCAATTTTCAATCGGATTCGTTAAAAGGGCACCGTGCAGTACGTCAAAATGTAAAAAATTATATTGATTGGCGCAAGGTGTATAACAGAATATAAACATATAGATGTCTTCAGGTACCGACTCTTTATGTACATGTGAAGTTTTGGATTTTTAGCAGCATGTGCAGGAGAGTTATTAAGCATTTTGTCCACTGCGGCGAAGGAAATCTTAAGTGAAAACTTTGAAGCCCCGCCCCCGTCATATAGTATTTCGGAAACAAAAGATTTTAGCCCCAGTGTTTGTCCCAGGTCTTAAGATGCTACAGACAGAATTTTAAGGCAATCAGATGAAGCCTTTAGGATCAGGGTGCAAAAGAATGACCCCTGTAAACATGCAAAAAAGGGCAAAAGTCGGACTTTCAAAAATTCATAACTCACTTCCTGTTCATATTAGACGTTTAAAATATCAAATTTCTCGCTATGCCCGATGAGACTGCCAAGTTTGGTGAGTTTTTGTGCATGTTTCGGGGGTCAAAAATGCGATCGTACAATCGGAAAAATAATAATAATAATAATTTCTACAAAAACAACAGGGACTTCGCAGCGGTCGCTGCTCAGGCCCTAATAATAATAATAATAATAATAATAATAATAAAAGTAATAATATTTTCTACAAAAACAATAGGGACCTCGCAGCCGTCGCAGCTCGGGCCCTAATAACAATTTCTAGAAAAACAATAGGAACCTCGCCGCGGTCGCTGCTCGGGCCCCAATAATAATTTCTACACAAAGTCCATTGTGGTGACCCGCCCCTTTTAAGTAAATTCAAAATGGCCGACTTCCTGTAAAACCTAGCTCATTGCTCCAAGAGACTTTTTTGTAGGTCTTGGTCTTATACATACAGTGAACCCTCGCTACTTCGCGGTTCACCTTTCGCGGGTTCAGTGCTTCGCGGGTATAAAAAATATTCGGGGGCATTGTAGTTTCGCCGAGCGGCACGACGGGGCGCTGGAGCGGTTAGACGGCCGGCGTGCGCCGAAGAAGAGCGTGGGCGAAGAGGAGAGTGGACGAAGAAGAGCACGTTCCCCCGGACACGATCGGTGGCGACGTTTCGCGCGGTTCGGACCGTACCAGGGCTCCGGCCGGCGTGCGTGGCAGTTAAGCCGTAGAGGAGCACCGTCCCCGGGCACGGGCGGTGCCAAGCGGCCCCTAAGTTTAACCGAATGGAAGCTCCGGAGGAGGAGGGCATGCTCGCGTCACAGTAAGCCGAAGAGGAGCACCTTCCCCGGGCACGGGCGGTTCCAAGCGGCCCCTAAGTTTAACCAAATGGAAGCTCCGGAGGAGGAGGGCATGCTCGCGTCACAGTAAGCCGAAGAGGAGCACCTTTGCCGGGCACGGGCGGTTCCAAGCGGCCCCTAAGTTTAACCGAATGGAAGCTCCAGAGGAGGAGGGCATGCTCGCGTCACAGTAAGCCGAAGAGGAGCACCTTTGCCGGGCACGGGCGGTGCCAAGCGGCCCCTAAGTTTAACCGAATGGAAGCTCCGGGGGAGGAGGGCGGGCGTGTGTCACAGTTAAGCCGAATTGGAACACCTCTTCCGCCCGGACACGAACGGAGCGCGAAGCTGTCAGTTATGAATGAATAAATGAATAAATAAATAAATAAATAAAGAATGCCACCTTTCATTTCACAGGGCACACCGGACGGCGTACCAGCAGGTAAAAGTCGGAGTAATTAAATAAATACAAAAAGAATGGCTGGGGAATAAAAAAATAACAAGTTTTAATAATAATTTGGTTTTTTTGTTATAACATGAATTTCACTCTCTCTCTCCCCGTATATATGTATATATATATATATATATATATATATATATATATATATATATATATATATATATATATATATATATATATATATATATATTTCTATATTTATTATATATATTGTATATTTTTTTAAGCATTTTTGAAGGTGCGCCGCTACTTCGCGGATTTTCAGTTTTCGCGGGTGGTCTCTGTCCCCATTAACCGCGATAACCGAGGGTTCACTGTACTCCATAAAATTTACAAAAAGCGAGGTGAAACACTCAACCAGGGCTGCTTTTTTTAACATTTCTCGAGGGCCATGGCGAGCCATTTCAAAAAAGCTGCACAACTAACGTATAAAATATTGATAAATTTGCTCGGCCTGATGTGTGTGTAAAGTTTCACGAGTTGTCGTTCATATTTAGAACCTCATAATCAGCGTTGTTTTATTGCCGAACAGTGCAATGCCACTCCCACAACTTTACACGAAAAAGGACGAATTTCGTATTGTGACATCCTCATGGCCGAAACAGTCATCCGAGCATATATGAGGGCGACCTTGTTGAGTTGCACGGAGAAAAACATCCAAGAAAATAACTTGTATTAGCTTTTACCAGTTGGTGGCGGTACTACTACGATGAAAAATAAGTTGGTAGATGTCTTCAGGGCTGAAGTATCCTCAAATGTGTACGACTTCGAGAAGATAGGATCATCTGAGTCATGTTGCCGGAGCTTTTGTTGCCACAGAGTACAATCTGACTTTTCAGCACCGTAATAGCCACGCCTTTTGCCAAAACGTCACAAAATTCGGCAGAGAGTAAGATCATTGTCTTGAGTCTTTTCTGACTAATTTTCAGTCGGATTTGTCAAAAGGGCACCGTGCAGGATGTGAAAATTAAAATAAAAACACATTTTTGATTCCACTTGGCGGCGCTGTGTGTATAACAAAATAATAACATTAAGATGTCTTCAGGTCGGGACGTTTTATTTACAGGTGAAGGTTTGGATTTTTAGGAGCATGTGCAGGGGAGTTATTAAGCATTCATTTATTTGTATTAGGTTCATTTTGTCTTCTTATTATTGATATTTGACTGATTCATTAAAAGCAGACAATTATGTTTTAGGTTAATTTTTTACCTGACATGTTTCGGCGAGTCTTTCGCCTTCTTCAGAGTGTCGCATGATGGTGTCTTGAGACCCGTCTTTATCAGCTGATGTTCCATGAGGGTGTGACTTACCTGTCAAAAAAATGAAAAATCAGAGCAGGAAAAGAACAAGCACAACATGAACATTACAAATCAGCAATCACTGACCACTGCAAAAGGGAAAACCACATCATGGACCGGGAGAAGGGCAGGGTCATCCGCACCGAAGAGAACAAACAACAGCGCTGGATCAGAGAGGCCATTGAGATCTGCAAGCGAGGCATAAAAACCATGAACAGAGACAAGGGAGCCTTCATCCTCTCTACCACCTAGAGCAGCATCTTGGCGGAGTGAACGGACAGCGGGGGGTGTGACTTGCCTTCATTCTTGTGACAGGTAAGTCACGCCCTCATGGAACATCAGCTGATAAAGACGGGTCACAAGACACCATCATGTGACACTCTGAAGAAGGCGAAAGACTTTCGTATTGTGACATCCTCAAGGCCTAAACACTCATCCGAGCAAATATAAGGTAGATTTTGTGAACCTGCCCGGAGAAAAACATCAACGAAAATAATTTGTATTTGTTTTAACCAGTTGGTGGCACTACCACTGCGATCAAAAATAAGTTGGCAGCCGTCTTCAGGGCCTGAATATCCTCAAATGTGAAAAATTTCGAGAAGATGGATCATCTGAATCATTTTGCAGGAACTTTTGTTGCCACGGAGAATAATCAGACTCTGCGGCACCGCAATAGCCACGCCCTTCGAAGGAAAGTCACAAAAATAGGGATAGAGTAAGATCAATGTCTTGAGTCTTTTCTAGCCAATTTTCAATCGGATTCGTTAAAAGGGCACCGTGCAGTACGTCAAAATGTAAAAAATTATATTGATTGGCGCAAGGTAGGGCTGGGCGATATGACCTAAAATCAATATCGCGATAAATTGGGCAATTTTACCTCGATAACGATAAATGCACGATAAATTCCCCCTGAGGACCAAAATCAAAATAAATGCAGAAAATGCATATTAACTGCTTTTTTTTATTGACCAACTGGTACACATTACTTTCAATGAAAAATAGAAGTACAAAAATCATTTGAATAAACATTCAAAATAGCTTGCTTTGCATGACTTGAACAATGTCACAAAGAACAGGAAAAAAAAGGGTACCGCTCACAAAATCTTTTCCTGCAAATAGATTGTGCCGAGATGGTGTAATGCCATTTGCAAATGCTTAGATTTGTGTAAAGGTATCTTGTAAACAATATAAATAATGCCATGTGCAAAGGCACTAGTCGCCTGTAAACAAAATGCTAAATAAAATGAAAAAAAAAAAATCAATGGAATGCCAGTGCCAAACAAACGCGTGTGCTTCATCAGTAAAATGTGCCGTCTCGAGTAGTCCGGTGCGCAGTCGCCACTTGTCGTCTATGTACTGCACATTCAGGCTCAAACAGGGATGCATGTTGCGACTCGACCACAAGTCGGATGTGGATGCAAAATGCTCGACATGTCTCCGCTCCCGTCCCGATGTTGTCCATATCGGGAAGTGCTGTTTGCGGCAAATATTTTCGTACCTCTTGTCGGCTACGTTCCTGAGGCGTTTAAATCCTGTGCGCTCCACTGTAACTTCAGGAGCTCTATCTTTAGCTATGTGCTAGGCTATCCCGTCCACCACTGAGACGTTCTCTCGTATGGTTTCGCCTCCGTTAGTGGGCTGTTGTCACTTGTCCAACCTTGCTTCTCACTTTGAACTTTTAGCACAAGCTCCAAGTCAACAGCATGGTT
Source organism: Idiotropiscis lumnitzeri (assembly GCF_059441095.1). Classification (NCBI taxonomy): domain Eukaryota; kingdom Metazoa; phylum Chordata; class Actinopteri; order Syngnathiformes; family Syngnathidae; genus Idiotropiscis; species Idiotropiscis lumnitzeri. Next base: position 76,522 of record NW_028283751.1, on the reverse strand, counting down.
GTGTTGTGGGTGGTGAAAAAGAAAAGGTTGGACGCGCTGTTTCAGGTGCTTACGACGCACTTTGTAGTTCATGTTCTTTTGCGCAAACATCGTCTTTATGGAACCCAAAACATATCCAAACGACAGATGTCGAATTTCTTTTTGGGACAAGCGCGACAAGACCAATTTCAACTAACGTTACTTCGTCTTTAGCCGTGTCAGCCGCTTCTGAATTTGAATCGCCAGCTACGAACGCGTCTTGTGTTTACATTCTTCTACAGCGCCTGAGTCACGTGACTACATGCGCTGGAGCAGACTTAAAGAGGCATGAACATTGCCGCAGACAGAAAAGACTTTCCTTTTTCATTTTTTTTTTAGACACCGAATTTACCGACATGGGCAAAATGATGTCGGTCATTCTCATAAATTTCGGTAACGGTAAATTTTCGGTTAATCGCCCAGCCCTAGCGCAAGGTGTATAACAGAATATAAACATATAGATGTCTTCAGGTACCGACTCTTTATGTACATGTGAAGTTTTGGATTTTTAGCAGCATGTGCAGGAGAGTTATTAAGCATTTTGTCCACTGCGGCGAAGGAAATCTTAAGTGAAAACTTTGAAGCCCCGCCCCCGTCATATAGTATTTCGGAAACAAAAGATTTTAGCCCCAGTGTTTGTCCCAGGTCTTAAGATGCTACAGACAGAATTTTAAGGCAATCAGATGAAGCCTTTAGGATCAGGGTGCAAAAGAATGACCCCTGTAAACATGCAAAAAAGGGCAAAAGTCGGACTTTCAAAAATTCATAACTCACTTCCTGTTCATATTAGACGTTTAAAATATCAAATTTCTCGCTATGCCCGATGAGACTGCCAAGTTTGGTGAGTTTTTGTGCATGTTTCGGGGGTCAAAAATGCGATCGTACAATCGGAAAAATAATAATAATAATAATTTCTACAAAAACAACAGGGACTTCGCAGCGGTCGCTGCTCAGGCCCTAATAATAATAATAATAATAATAATAAAAGTAATAATATTTTCTACAAAAACAATAGGGACCTCGCAGCCGTCGCAGCTCGGGCCCTAATAACAATTTCTAGAAAAACAATAGGGACCTCGCAGCGGTCACTGCTCGGGCCCTAATAATAATAATAATAATAATTTCCACAAAAACAATGGGGACCTCGTAGCGGTCGCTGCTCGGGCCCTAATAATAATTTCTACATAAACAATAGGAACCTCGCCGCGGTCGCTGCTCGGGCCCCAATAATAATTTCTACACAAAGTCCATTGTGGTGACCCGCCCCTTTTAAGTAAATTCAAAATGGCCGACTTCCTGTAAAACCTAGCTCATTGCTCCAAGAGACTTTTTTGTAGGTCTTGGTCTTATACATACAGTGAACCCTCGCTACTTCGCGGTTCACCTTTCGCGGGTTCAGTGCTTCGCGGGTATAAAAAATATTCGGGGGCATTGTAGTTTCGCCGAGCGGCACGACGGGGCGCTGGAGCGGTTAGACGGCCGGCGTGCGCCGAAGAAGAGCGTGGGCGAAGAGGAGAGTGGACGAAGAAGAGCACGTTCCCCCGGACACGATCGGTGGCGACGTTTCGCGCGGTTCGGACCGTACCAGGGCTCCGGCCGGCGTGCGTGGCAGTTAAGCCGTAGAGGAGCACCGTCCCCGGGCACGGGCGGTGCCAAGCGGCCCCTAAGTTTAACCGAATGGAAGCTCCGGAGGAGGAGGGCATGCTCGCGTCACAGTAAGCCGAAGAGGAGCACCTTCCCCGGGCACGGGCGGTTCCAAGCGGCCCCTAAGTTTAACCAAATGGAAGCTCCGGAGGAGGAGGGCATGCTCGCGTCACAGTAAGCCGAAGAGGAGCACCTTTGCCGGGCACGGGCGGTTCCAAGCGGCCCCTAAGTTTAACCGAATGGAAGCTCCGGAGGAGGCGGGCATGCTCGCGTCACAGTAAGCCGAAGAGGAGCACCTTTCCCGGGCACGGGCGGTGCCAAGCGGCCCCTAAGTTTAACCGAATGGAAGCTCCGGGGGAGGAGGGCGGGCGTGTGTCACAGTTAAGCCGAATTGGAACACCTCTTCCGCCCGGGCACGAACGGAGCGCGAAGCTGTCAGTTATGAATGAATAAATGAATAAATAAATAAATAATTAAAGAATGCCACCTTTCATTTCACAGGGAACACCGGACGGCGTACCAGCAGGTAAAAGTCGGATTAATTAAATAAATACAAAAAGAATGGCTGGGGAATAAAAAAATAATACGTTTTAATAATAATTTGTTTTTTTTGTTATAACATGAATTTCACTCTCTCTCTCTCTCTCTCTCTCTCTCCCCGTATATATATATATATATATATATATACATATATATATATATATATATATATATATATTTATTATATATATTGTATTTTCTTTTAAGCATTTTTGAAGGTGCGCCGCTACTTCGCGGATTTTCAGTTTCCGCGGGTGGTCTCGGTCCCCATTAACCGCGATAACCGAGGGTTCACTGTACTCCATAAAATTTACAAAAAGCGAGGTGAAACACTCAACCAGGGCTGCTTTTTTGAATATTTCTCGAGGGCCATGGCGAGCCATTTCAAAAAAGCTGCACAACTAACGTATAAAATATTGATAAATTTGCTCTGCCTGATGTGTGTGTCAAGTTTCACGAGTTGTCGTTCATATTTAGAACCTCATAATCAGCGTTGTTTTATTGCCAAACAGTGCAATGCCACTCCCACAACTTTTCACGAAAAAGGATGAATTTCGTATTGTGACATCCTCATGGCCGAAACAGTCCTCCGAGCATATATGAGGGCGACCTTGTTGAGTTGCACGGAGAAAAACATCCAAGAAAATAACTTGTATTAGCTTTTACCAGTTGGTGGCGCTACTACTACGATGAAAAATAAGTTGGTAGATGTCTTCAGGGCTGAAGTATCCTCAAATGTGTACAACTTCGAGAAGATAGGATCATCTGAGTCATGTTGGCGGAGCTTTTGTTGCCACAAAGTACAATCGGACTTTTCAGCACCGTAATAGCCACGCCTTTTGCCAAAACGTCACAAAACTCGGCAGAGAGTAAGATCATTGTCTTGAGTCTTTTCTGACTAATTTTCAGTCGGATTCGTCAAAAGGGCACGGTGCAGTACGTGAAAATTAAAATAAAAACAAATTTTTGATTCCACTTGGCGGCGCTGTGTGTATAACAAAATAATAACATTAAGATGTCTTCAGGTCGGGACATTTTATTTACAGGTGAAGGTTTGGATTTTTAGGAGCATGTGCAGGGGAGTTATTAAGCATTCATTTATTTGTATTAGGTTCATTTTGTCTTCTTATGATTGATATTTGACAGATTCATTAAAAGCAGACAATTATGTTTTCGGTAAATTTTTTACCTGACATGTTTCGGCGAGTCTTTCGCCTTCTTCAGAGTGTCGCATGATGGTGTCTTGAGACCCGTCTTTATCAGCTGATGTTCCATGAGGGTGTGACTTACCTGTCAAAAAAATGAAAAATCAGAGCAGTAAAAGAACAAGCACAACATGAACATTACAAATCAGCAATCACTGACCACTGCAAAAGGGAAAACCACATCCTGGACCGGGAGAAGGGCAGGGTCATCCGCACAGAAGAGAACAAACAACAGCGCTGGATCAGAGAGGCCATTGAGATCTGCAAGCGAGGCATAAAAACCATGAACAGAGACAAGGGAGCCTTCATCCTCTCTACCACCTGGACCAGCATCTTGGCGGAGTTAACGGACAGCGGGGGGCGTGACTTGCCTTCATTCTTGTGACAGGTAAGTCACGCCCTCATGGAACATCAGCTGATAAAGACGGGCCACAAGACACCATCATGTGACACTCTGAAGAAGGCGAAAGACTTTCGTATTGTGACATCCTCAAGGCTGAAACACTCATCCGAGCAAATATAAGGTAGATTTTGTTAACCTGCCCGGAGAAAAACATCAACGAAAATAATTTGTATTTGTTTTAACCAGTTGGTGGCGCTACCACTGCGATCAAAAATAAGTTGGCAGCCGTCTTCAGGGCCTGAATATCCTCAAATGTGAAAAATTTCGAGAAGATGGATCATCTGAATCATTTTGCAGGAACTTTTGTTGCCACGGAGAATAATCAGACTCTGCGGCACCGTAATAGCCACGCCCTTCGAAGGAAAGTCACAAAAATAGGGATAGAGTAAGATCAATGTCTTGAGTCTTTTCTAGCCAATTTTCAATCGGATTCGTTAACAGGGCACCGTGCAGTACGTCAAAATGTAAAAAATGATATTGATTGGCGCAAGGTGTATAACTGAATATAAACATATAGATGTCTTCAGGTACCGACTCTTTATGTACATGTGAAGTTTTGGATTTTTAGCAGCATGTGCAAGAGAGTTATTAAGCATTTTGTCCATTGCGGCGAAGGAAATCTTAAGTGAAAACTTCGAAGCCCCGCCCCCGTCATATAGTATTTCGGAAACAAAAAATTTTAGCCCCAGTGTTTGTCCCAGGTCTTAAGATGCTACAGACAGAATTTTAAGGCAATCAGATGAAGCCTTTAGGATCAGGGTGCAAAAGAATGACCCCTGTAAACATGCAAAAAAGGGCAAAAGTCGGACTTTCAAAAATTCATAACTCACTTCCTGTTCATATTAGACGTTAAAATATAAAATTTTTCGCCATGCCCGATGAGACTGCCAAGTTTGGTGAATTTTTGTGCATGTTTCGGGGGTCAAAAATGCAATCGAACAATCGGAAAAATAATAATAATAATAATTTCTACAAAAACAATAGGGACTTCGCAGCAGTCGCTGCTCAGGCCCTAATAATAATAATAATAATAATAAGAGAAGAGAAGATAAGATGTCCTTTATTAGTCCCACAATGGGGAAATTTGAAAGTAATAATATTTTCTACAAAAACAATAGGGACCTCGCAGCCGTCGCAGCTCGGGCCCTAATAACAATTTCTAGAAAAACAATAGGGACCTCGCAGCGGTCACTGCTCGGGCCCTAATAATAATAATAATAATAATTTCCACAAAAACAATGGGGACCTCGTAGCGGTCGCTGCTCGGGCCCTAATAATAATTTCTACATAAACAATAGGGACCTCGCCGCGGTCGCTGCTCGGGCCCCAATAATAATTTCTACACAAAGTCCATTGTGGTGACCCGCCCCCTTTTAATAAATTCAAAATGGCCGACTTCCTGTAAAACCTAGCTCATTGCTCCAAGAGACTTTTTTGTAGGTCTTGGTCTTATACATACAGTGAACCCTCGCTACTTCGCGGTTCACCTTTCGCGGATTCAGTGCTTCGCGGGTATAAAAAATATTTGGGGGCATTGTAGTTTCGCCGAGCGGCACGACGGGGCGCTGGAGCGGTTAGACGGCCGGCGTGCGCCGAAGAAGAGCGTGGGCGAAGAGGAGAGTGGACGAAGAAGAGCACGTTCCCCCGGACACGATCGGTGGCGACGTTTCGCGCGGTTCGGACCGTACCAGAGCTCCGGCCAGCGTGCGTGGCAGTTAAGCCGTAGAGGAGCACCTTCCCCGGGCACGGGCGGTGCCAAGCGGCCCCTAAGTTTAACCGAATGGAAGCTCCGGAGGAGGAGGGCATGCTCGCGTCACAGTAAGCCGAAGAGGAGCACCTTCCCCGGGCACGGGCGGTTCCAAGCGGCCCCTAAGTTTAACCGAATGGAAGCTCCGGAGGAGGAGGGCATGCTCGCGACACAGTAAGCCGAAGAGGAGCACCTTCCCCGGGCACGGGCGGTGCCAAGCGGCCCCTAAGTTTAACCGAATGGAAGCTCCGGGGGAGGAGGGTGGGCGTGTGTCACAGTTAAGCCGAATTGGAGCACCTCTTCCGCCCGGGCACGAGCGGAGCGCGAAGCTGTCAGTTATGAATGAATAAATGAATAAATAAATAAATAAATAAAGAATGGCACCTTTCATTTCACAGGGCACACCAGACGGCGTACCAGCAGGTAAAAGTCTGAGTAATTAAATAAATACAAAAAGAATGGCTGGGGAATAAAAAAATAATACGTTTTAATAATAATTTGTTTTTTTTGTTATAACATGAATTTCACTCTCTCTCTCCCCGTATATATATATATATATATATATATATATATATATATATTGTATTTTTTTTTTAAGCATTTTTGAAGGTGCGCCGCTACTTCGCGGATTTTCAGTTTTCGCGGGTGGTCTCGGTCCCCATTAACCGCGATAACCGAGGGTTCACTGTACTCCATAAAATTTACAAAAAGCGAGGTGAAATACTCAACCAGGGCTGCTCTGCATGTTGTGTTGGGCCACCTGGAACAACAGCGGAGCTATGCAAGGATGCTCTTTGTGGACTACAGCTCGGCATTCAACACGATCATCCCAGACATCCTCGTCGCCAAACTGGACACTCTCGGCCTCCCTGCCCTCACACGCATCTGGATTAAGGACTTTCTGACCAACAGACCCCAGACTGTGTTGCTCGGCCCCTACACGTCCTCCACCCTCATGCTGAGCACCGGTTCCCCCCAAGGATGCGTGCTGAGCCCTCTCCTGTACGCCCTCTAAACCTACGACTGCAGCCCGGCCCACGGCAACAACACCATCGTCAAGTTTGCTGACGACACGACAGTGGTCGGTCTGATCTCGGAAGGTGACGAGACAGCCTACAGAGAGGAGGTAGGGAGACTGACAACTTGGTGCAAGGACAACAGACTGCACCTTAACTCTGCTAAAACAAAGGAGATTGTCGTCGACTTCAGGAGGAACAAGACGCTGCCGCCCCCCCCCTGCATCGAAGGCGTGTGTGTGGAGAGGGTCCACACGTTCAAGTTCCTGGGAGTACAGATCTCCGATGACCTTTCTTGGAGTCACAACACCACAGCAGTGGTAAAGAAGGTCCGCCAACGTCTGCACTTCCTGAGAGTCCTCAGGAAATTCAACCTGGACAGGAAGCTGCTGCTGGCCTTCTACCACTCGTCCATCGAGAGCCTGCTGACGTACTGTGTCTCCACCTGGTACAGCGGCTGCACTGAGGCGGACAGAGTGAGGCTCCAGAGGACAGTCAAAACAGCGCAAAGGATTATTGGCTGCCCTCTCCCCTCGCTGTCGGACATCTACACCGCCCGGTGCCTCAGAAGGGCTCTCAACATCGTCAAAGACAATACCCACCCAAACTCACACCTGTTCGACCTGTTGCCCTCTGGCAGGCGCTACAGATGCATCAAATCAAGGACCAATAGACTGAGAAACAGTTTCTTTCCGAGAGCCATCTCCATACTGAACTCTCACACACACACGAGACCACCCTAACCTTGCAAAACAGCATTGTGATGTGTTTCTATATGCCCTATTCAGTACTGAATTCCATTGCACTGTCTTATTTATTTATCTAATTTATATATTGTCTGTATTATTGTTGTATTGCACTGGAGAGGGGAGCCCTCTAATCTCGTTGCACACTTGAGTACAATGACAATAAAGGGATTTCTATTTCTATTCTATTCTTTTTTTAACTTTTCTCGAGGGCCATGGCGAGCCATTTAAAAAAAGCTGCACAACTAACGTATAAAATATTGATAAATTTGCTCTGCCTGATGTGTGTGTAAAGTTTCACGAGTTGTCGTTCATATTTAGAACCTCATAATCAGCGTTGTTTTATTGCCGAACAGTGCAATGCCACTCCCACAACTTTTCACGAAAAAGGATGAATTTCGTATTGTGACATCCTCATGGCCGAAACAGTCATCCGAGCATATATGAGGGCGACCTTGTTGAGTTGCACGGAGAAAAACATCCAAGAAAATAACTTGTATTAGCTTTTACCAGTTGGTGGCGCTACTACTACGATGAAAAATAAGTTGGTAGATGTCTTCAGGGCTGAGGTATCCTCAAATGTGTACAACTTCGAGAAGATAGGATCATCTGAGTCATGTTGCCGGAGCTTTTGTTGCCACAAAGTACAATCGGATTTTTCAGCACCGTAATAGCCACGCCTTTTGCCAAAACGTCACAAAATTCGGCAGAGAGTAAGATCATTGTCTTGAGTCTTTTCTGACTAATTTTCAGTCGGATTCGTCAAAAGGGCACCGTGCAGTACGTGAAAATTAAAATAAAAACAAATTTTTGATTCCACTTGGCGGCGCTGTGTGTATAACAAAATAATAACATTAAGATGTCTTCAGGTCGGGACGTTTTATTTACAGGTGAAGGTTTGGATTTTTAGGAGCATGTGCAGGGGCGTTATTAAGCATTCATTTATTTGTATTAGGTTCATTTTGTCTTCTTATTATTGATATTTGACTGATTCATTAAAAGCAGACAATTATGTTTTAGGTTAATTTTTTACCTGACATGTTTCGGCGAGTCTTTCGCCTTCTTCAGAGTGTCGCATGATGGTGTCTTGAGACCCGTCTTTATCAGCTGATGTTCCATGAGGGTGTGACTTACCTGTCAAAAAAATGAAAAATCAGAGCAGTAAAAGAACAAGCACAACATGAACATTACAAATCAGCAATCACTGACCACTGCAAAAGGGAAAACCACATCATGGACCGGGAGAAGGGCAGGGTCATCCGCACCGAAGAGAACAAACAACAGCGCTGGATCAGAGAGGCCATTGAGATCTGCAAGCGAGGCATAAAAACCATGAACAGAGACAAGGGAGCCTTCATCCTCTCTACCACCTGGAGCAGCATCTTGGCGGAGTGAACGGACAGCGGGGGGCGTGACTTGCCTTCATTCTTGTGACAGGTAAGTCACGCCCTCATGGAACATCAGCTGATAAAGACGGGCCACAAGACACCATCATGTGACACTCTGAAGAAGGCGAAAGACTTTCGTATTGTGACATCCTCAAGGCCTAAACACTCATCCGATCAAAAATAAGTTGGCAGCCGTCTTCAGGGCCTGAATATCCTCAAATGTGAAAAATTTCGAGAAGATGGATCATCTGAATCATTTTGCAGGAACTTTTGTTGCCACGGAGATTAATCAGACTCTGCGGCACCGTAATAGCCACGCCCTTCGAAGGAAAGTCACAAAAATAGGGATAGAGTAAGATCAATGTCTTGAGTCTTTTCTAGCCAATTTTCAATCGGATTCGTTAAAAGGGCACCGTGCAGTACGTCAAAATGTAAAAAATGATATTGATTGGCGCAAGGTGTATAACTGAATATAAACATATAGATGTTTTCAGGTACCGACTCTTTATGTACATGTGAAGTTTTGGATTTTTAGCAGCATGTGCAGAGAGTTATTAAGCATTTTGTCCATTGCGGCGAAGGAAATCTTAAGTGAAAACTTCGAAGCCCCGCCCCCGTCATATAGTATTTCGGAAACAAAAGATTTTAGCCCCAGTGTTGGTCCCAGGTCTTAAGATGCTACAGACAGAATTTTAAGGCAATCAGATGAAGCCTTTAGGATCAGGGTGCAAAAGAATGACCCCTGTAAACATGCAAAAAAGGGCAAAAGTCGGACTTTCAAAAATTCATAACTCACTTCCTATTCATATTAGACATTAAAATATCAAATTTTTCGCCATGCCCGATGAGACTGCCAAGTTTGGTGAATTTTTGTGCATGTTTCGGGGGTCAAAAATGCAATCGAACAATCGGAAAAATAATAATAATAATAATTTCTACAAAAACAATAGGGACTTCGCAGCGGTCGCTGCTCAGGCCCTAATAATAATAATAATAATAAGAGAAGATAAGATAAGATGTCCTTTATTAGTCCCACAATGGGGAAATTTGAAAGTAATAATATTTTCTACAAAAACAATAGGGACCTCGCAGCCGTCGCAGCTCGGGCCCTAATAACAATTTCTAGAAAAACAATAGGGACCTCGCAGCGGTCACTGCTCGGGCCCTAATAATAATAATAATAATAATTTCCACAAAAACAATGGGGACCTCGTAGCGGTCGCTGCTCGGGCCCTAATAATAATTTCTACATAAACAATAGGGACCTCGCCGCGGTCGCTGCTCGGGCCCCAATAATAATTTCTACACAAAGTCCATTGTGGTGACCCGCCCCTTTTAAGTAAATTCAAAATGGCCGACTTCCTGTAAAACCTAGCTCATTGCTCCAAGAGACTTTTTTGTAGGTCTTGGTCTTATACATACAGTGAACCCTCGATACTTCGCGGTTCACCTTTCGCGGGTTCAGTGCTTCGCGGGTATAAAAAATATTCGGGGGCATTGTAGTTTCGCCGAGCGGCACGACGGGCGCTGGAGCGGTTAGACGGCCGGCGTGCGCCGAAGAAGAGCGTGGGCGAAGAAGAGCGTGGGCGAAGAGGAGAGTGGACGAAGAAGAGCACGTTCCCCCGGACACGATCGGTGGCGACGTTTCGCGCGGTTCGGACCGTACCAGAGCTCCGGCCGGCGTGCGTGGCAGTTAAGCCGTAGAGGAGCACCTTCCCCGGGCACGGGCGGTGCCAAGCGGCCCCTAAGTTTAACCGAATGGAAGCTCCGGAGGAGGAGGGCATGCTCGCGTCACAGTAAGCCGAAGAGGAGCACCTTCCCCGGGCACGGGCGGTTCCAAGCGGCCCCTAAGTTTAACCAAATGGAAGCTCCGGAGGAGGAGGGCATGCTCGCGTCACAGTAAGCCGAAGAGGAGCACCTTTGCCGGGCACGGGCGGTTCCAAGCGGCCCCTAAGTTTAACCGAATGGAAGCTCCGGAGGAGGCGGGCATGCTCGCGTCACAGTAAGCCGAAGAGGAGCACCTTCCCCGGGCACGGGCGGTGCCAAGCGGCCCCTAAGTTTAACCGAATGGAAGCTCCGGGGGAGGAGGGCGGGCGTGTGTCACAGTTAAGCCGAATTGGAACACCTCTTCCGCCCGGGCACGAACGGAGCGCGAAGCTGTCAGTTATGAATGAATAAATGAATAAATAAATAAATAAATAAAGAATGCCACCTTTCATTTCACAGGGCACACCGGACGGCGTACCAGCAGGTAAAAGTCGGAGTAATTAAATAAATACAAAAAGAATGGCTGGGGAATAAAAAAATAACAAGTTTTAATAATAATTTGGTTTTTTTGTTATAACATGAATTTCACTCTCTCTCTCTCTCTGTATATATATATATATATCTATATATATATATATATATCTATATATATATATATATATATATATTTATTATATATATTGTATTTTTTTTTAAGCATTTTTGAAGGTGCGCCGCTACTTCGCGGATTTTCAGTTTCCGCGGGTGGTCTCGGTCCCCATTAACCGCGACAACCGAGGGTTCACTGTACTCCATAAAATTTACAAAAAGCGAGGTGAAACACTCAACCAGGGCTGCTTTTTTGAACATTTCTCGAGGGCCATGGCGAGCCATTTCAAAAAAGCTGCACAACTAACGTATAAAATATTGATAAATTTGCTCTGCCTGATGTGTGTGTAAAGTTTCACGAGTTGTCGTTCATATTTAGAACCTCATAATCAGCGTTGTTTTATTGCCGAACAGTGCAATGCCACTCCCACAACTTTTCACGAAAAAGGATGAATTTCGTATTGTGACATCCTCATGGCCGAAACAGTCATCCGAGCATATATGAGGGCGACCTTGTTGAGTTGCACGGAGAAAAACATCCAAGAAAATAACTTGTATTAGCTTTTACCAGTTGGTGGCGCTACTACTACGATGAAAAATAAGTTGGTAGATGTCTTCAGGGCTGAAGTATCCTCAAATGTGTACAACTTCGAGAAGATAGGATCATCTGAGTCATGTTGCCGGAGCTTTTGTTGCCACAAAGTACAATCGGACTTTTCAGCACCGTAATAGCCACGCCTTTTGCCAAAACGTCACAAAATTCGGCAGAGAGTAAGATCATTGTCTTGAGTCTTTTCTGACTAATTTTCAGTCGGATTCGTCAAAAGGGCACCGTGCAGTACGTGAAAATTAAAATAAAAACACATTTTTGATTCCACTTGGCGGCGCTGTGTGTATAACAAAATAATAACATTAAGATGTCTTCAGGTCGGGACGTTTTATTTACAGGTGAAGGTTTGGATTTTTAGGAGCATGTGCAGGGGCGTTATTAAGCATTCATTTATTTGTATTAGGTTCATTTTGTCTTCTTATTATTGATATTTGACTGATTCATTAAAAGCAGACAATTATGTTTTAGGTTAATTTTTTACCTGACATGTTTCGGCGAGTCTTTCGCCTTCTTCAGAGTGTCGCATGATGGTGTCTTGAGACCCGTCTTTATCAGCTGATGTTCCATGTGGGTGTGACTTACCTGTCAAAAAAATGAAAAATCAGAGCAGTAAAAGAACAAGCACTGTCAGGACTCGCCGGTCGGCGAGGAGGAGGTGGACCCAAAAGGCGAGGAGGCAGAGAGGTCAGTAACGTGAAGGGAATTTATTAACTGAAACAACCAGGGCAAACAATGTGGCAGGGTGAAAAATAACAAAAGACAAACTTAACGTGACCAGACTGGGAGGCAGGGCGAGGAACAACACTGAAAGACGGGAACGAAGAGGGGAACCAGAGCATGAACATGAACAAGGAGCAGAACGTGAACAAAGGTGGTCGTGGCTGTCCGTGATTTTCGGCAATGACCCGACACTGGGTTGAGAGCATGGAAGGCTTAAGTAGTCCGGTAATCAGGGGAGCAGATGGGGAGCAGGTGTGTGATCGTTGATGAGGAGCAGGTGCGTGGCTGGTGAGGGCGAGGTGCTGAGGGGAAACGCCCCTGCTCAGCTGATCAAAACAGACAGGAAAAGGCACATGGCAGGAAGGAGGGGAGAAAATAACAACAAAAACAATAACAAAAACCGCATGCATATGAAAACAATAACAAAAGGCTGTCATGCCTGACGCGGATCATGACAGTACCCCCCCCTCAAGGGACGGATTCCAGACGTCCCAAAAAAAAGGAAAAGAAAAGAAAAGGAAAACCATGTCCAAGAACGAGGGTGGGCGGAAGGGGTCGGGAGGTGGGTCAACGACCCGTGATCGAGACCGGTCTGGCGGATTCCCGGGAGGCCAGACCAGCGAGTCTTTTCGTGACCCTTCAGGGGGCCGTGAGGGTGGCCAGGCCAGTGCGTCCCATTGGGGCCATTCAGGCGGACGTCCGGAACGACCCGAACGCCACATGAAGTCCGCTGATGGAGCTGGGGCGAGGAGCGGCGGCAGGCCATGGAACGTCGCCGAGTCAGGAACGTGGCGCGGCGGCTGGTCGTTGAACCCTGCCGAGACAGGAACGTGGAGCGGCGGCAGATTGTCGAGCCCCGCCGAGACAGGAACGTGGAGCGGCGGCTGGTCGTCGAGCCCCGCCGAGACAGGAACGCGGAGCGGCGGCTGGTCGTCGAGGCCCGCCGAGACAGGAACGCGGAGCGGCGGCTGGTCGTCGAGCCCCGCCGAGTCAGGAACGCGGAGCGGCGGCTGGTCGTCGAGCCCCGCCGAGTCAGGAACGTGGAGCGGCGGCTGGTCGTCGAGCCCCGCCGAGACAGGAACGCGGAGCGGCGGCTGGTCGTCGAGCCCCGCCGAGTCAGGAACGTGGAGCGGCGGCTGGTCGTCGAACCCCGCCGAGTCAGGAACGTGGAGCGGCGGCTGGTCGTCGAGCGTCGTCGAGACAGGAACGTGGAGCGGCGGCTGGTCGTCGAGCCCCGCCGAGGCGGGAGCGTGGAGCGGCGGCTGGTCGTCGAGCGTCGCCGAGACCGGAACGTGGAGCGACGGCTGGTCGTCGAACCCCGCCGCGTCAGGAATGTGGAGCGGCGGCTGGTCGTCGAACACCGCCGAGACCGGAACGTGGGGCGGCGGCCCATCGTTGAACCCCGCCGACACAGGAACGCGGAGCGACGGCTGGTCGTCGATCCCTGCCGAGACAAGAACATGGAGCGGCGGTGGGTCGTCGTCCACCGCCGAGGCAGGAACCAAGAGCGGCCGCGGGCCGTCGAGCGCCGCCGGGGCCAAGGCGAGCAGTGGCGACGGGTCGTCGGATGCTGCCGCGGCCAGAGCGGGGCGCGGTGGTAGGTCCTCGTGCGTCGCCGAGACTGAGGCGTGACGCGGCGGCGGACCGTCGTCCATCGCGGGCACCGGAACCGGGAGCGGCGGCTGGTCGTCGACCCCTGCCGAGACAAGAATGTGGAGCGGCGGTGGGTCGCCGTCCACCGCCGAGGCAGAAACCAGGAGCGGCCGTGGGTCGTCGAGCGCTGCCGGAGCCAAGGCGAGCAGTGGCGACGGGTCGTCGGATGCTGCCGAGGCCAGAGCGGGGTGCGATGGTGGGTCGTCATGCGTCGCCGAGGCTGAGGCGTGACTCTGCGGCGGACCGTCGTCCATCGCAGGCACCGGGACCGGGAGCGGCGGCGCTTCATCAGGCGCCGCTGGGACCGATACGGCAGGCGACTGCTCGTCGTCCACCACGGGTGCAGGGACCGGGAGTGACGGCTGTGGGCCGTGTTCTGCCAAAACGTGAGCTTGGAGCGGAGGCAAGGCGTGCCCCACCGGAACATGGGCTTGGGACGGACGCACAACGTGCTCCGCCGGAACGTGAGCTTGGGACGGACGCGCAGCGTGCTCCTCCTGAACGTGAACCTGGGTCGGAAGCAGGGTGTGCTTCCCCTGAACGTGGACTTGGGACGGACGCACAACGTGCTCCGCCTGAACGTGAGCTTGGGACGGACGCACAGCGTGCTCCGCCTGAACGTGAGCTTGGGACGGACGCACAGCGTGCTCCGCCTGAACGTGAACTAGGGACGGACGCCGGACGGGCTCCGCGTGAACGTGAACTTGGGTCGGGGGCAGGATGTGCTCCGCCTGAACGTGAACTTGGTTCGGGCGCACAGCGTGCTCCGCTGGATCGGGAGCTGGGATCGCCATTGGGGCCCCGGGACGGAGCTCGGCCGCTGACGGGGAGCCGGGACACGGCTCAGCAGCTGGCGGGGAGCCGGGACTGGGCTCAGCAGCTGGCGGGGAGCCGGGACTGGGCTCAGCAGCTGGCGGGGAGCCGGGACTGGGCTCAGCAGCTGGCGGGAAGCCGGGACTGGGCTCAGCAGCTGGCGGGGAGCCGGGACTGGGCTCAGCAGCTGGCGGGGAGCCGGGACAGGGCTCAGCAGCTGGCGGGGAGCCGGGACAGGGCTCAGCAGCTGGCGGGGAGCCGGGACAGGGCTCAGCAGCTGGCGGGGAGCCGGGACAGGGCTCAGCAGCTGGCGGGGAGCCGGGACAGGGCTCAGCAGCTGGCGGGGAGCCGGGACAGGGCTCAGCAGCTGGCGGGGAGCCGGAACGGGGCTCGGCCGCCTTCGAGGAGTCGGCACGGGACTCTGGAGGCTGCGGCTCGCATGGAGGCGGCGGGGTCCGTGCAGCGGGAGCTGCATTGGTCACTGCTGCAGGCGTGGAGGCGACAGCGGGCCGGGTGCAGCAGTCGATCCGGGCACAGCCGAACCGGGGGCCCTGATCCCTGTCAGCCTGCCGCCATAGGGAATCAGGAAAACGGGAGACCTGAGGGACCGTGACTGCGGGGGCTGGTGAACGCGAGCTAGGAGACGCCAGGGGAGCGTGATCCGGTGCTGAAACTGATGGTGAACGATGTGCGCGACGTGACCGTGACTTCCGGGATTTGGGACGTGAAGCGCGCGAGGGGGAGTGGGAGGTGGTCGCGAAAAACTCAAATGGCTCGGGGGGAGGAAGGTGACGGCTCAAAAATAACTCCGCGTTGCGCTGAGCGACTAAGAGAGTGGCAATATATTCAAAATCATAGTCGTGATCTGGATCGGAAAAAATGTGAGGGGCAAGGTGCTCAAAATCAAACTCGTGACCGGACTTACTCGAACCGTGAGGGGGTGAAAGGGCTTGGTGCTCAAAATCGTCCTCGTAATCCGAATCTATGATCAGGTGAGGGGGTATGACAGGCTGGTAATCGGTGCTGTAATCGGGGGGCAAAAGGGGAGAAACAGACGTCGAGCGGAAAATGGAACCTACTTGAAGGACACGGGGTTGGTCGGCAGGCTGAGGGGGGTTGTCCGTCCGGCGTCGTCATGGACGCCTCTCGCTGGGTCCTTCTTTGGTCGGGTCATTCTGTCAGGACTCGCCGGTCGGCGAGGAGGAGGTGGACCCAAAAGGCGAGGAGGCAGAGAGGTCAGAAACGTGAAGGGAATTTATTAACTGAAACAACCAGGGCAAACAATGTGGCAGGGTGAAAAATAACAAAAGACAAACTTAACGTGACCAGACTGGGAGGCAGGGCGAGGAACAACACTGAAAGACGGGAACGAAGAGGGGAACCAGAGCATGAACATGAACAAGGAGCAGAACGTGAACAAAGGTGGTCGTGGCTGTCCGTGATTTTCGGCAATGACCCGACACTGGGTTGAGAGCATGGAAGGCTTAAGTAGTCCGGTAATCAGGGGAGCAGATGGGGAGCAGGTGTGTGATCGTTGATGAGGAGCAGGTGCGTGGCTGGTGAGGGCGAGGTGCTGAGGGGAAACGCCCCTGCTCAGCTGATCAAAACAGACAGGAAAAGGCACATGGCAGGAAGGAGGGGAGAAAATAACAACAAAAACAATAACAAAAACCGCATGCATATGAAAACAATAACAAAAGGCTGTCATGCCCGACGCGGATCATGACAAGCACAACATGAACATTACAAATCAGCAATCACTGACCACTGCAAAAGGGAAAACCACATCATGGACCGGGAGAAGGGCAGGGTCATCCGCACCGAAGAGAACAAACAACAGCGCTGGATCAGAGAGGCCATTGAGATCTGCAAGCGAGGCATAAAAACCATGAACAGAGACAAGGGAGCCTTCATCCTCTCTACCACCTGGAGCAGCATCTTGGCGGAGTGAACGGACAGCGGGGGGCGTGACTTGCCTTCATTCTTGTGACAGGTAAGTCACGCCCTCATGGAACATCAGCTGATAAAGACGGGTCACAAGACACCATCATGTGACACTCTGAAGAAGGCGAAAGACTTTCGTATTGTGACATCCTCAAGGCCTAAACACTCATCCGAGCAAATATAAGGTAGATTTTGTTAACCTGCCCGGAGAAAAAAATCAACGAAAATAATTTGTATTTGTTTTAACCAGTTGGTGGCGCTACCACTGCGATCAAAAATAAGTTGGCAGCCGTCTTCAGGGCCTGAATATCCTCAAATGTGAAAAATTTCGAGAAGATGGATCATCTGAATAATTTTGCAGGAACTTTTGTTGCCACGGAGAATAATCAGACTCTGCGGCACCGTAATAGCCACGCCCTTCGAAGGAAAGTCACAAAAATAGGGATAGAGTAAGATCAATGGCTTGAGTCTTTTCTAGCCAATTTTCAATCGGATTCGTTAAAAGGGCACCGTGCAGTACGTCAAAATGTAAAAAATTATATTGATTGGCGAAAGGTGTATAACAGAATATAAACATATAGATGTCTTCAGGTACCGACTCTTTATGTACATGTGAAGTTTTGGATTTTTAGCAGCATGTGCAGGAGAGTTATTAAGCATTTTGTCCATTGCGGCGAAGGAAATCTTAAGTGAAAACTTTGAAGCCCCGCCCCCGTCATATAGTATTTCGGAAACAAAAAATTTTAGCCCCAATTTTAGCCCCAGTGTTTGTCCCAGGTCTTAAGATGCTACAGACAGAATTTTAAGGCAATCAGATGAAGCCTTTAGGATCAGGGTGCAAAAGAATGACCCCTGTAAACATGCAAAAAAGGGCAAAAGTCGGACTTTCAAAAATTCATAACTCACTTCCTGTTCATATTAGACGTTTAAAATATCAAATTTCTCGCCATGCCCGATGAGACTGCCAAGTTTGGTGAGTTTTTGTGCATGTTTCGGGGTCAAAAATGCGATCGTACAATCGGAAAAATAATAATAAAAATACTTTCTACAAAAACAACAGGGACTTCGCAGCGGTCGCTGCTCAGGCCCTAATAATAATAATAATAATAATAATAAAAGTAATAATATTTTCTACAAAAACAATAGGGACCTCGCAGCCGTCGCAGCTCGGGCCCTAATAACAATTTCTAGAAAAACAATAGGGACCTCGCAGCGGTCACTGCTCGGGCCCTAATAATAATAATAATAATAATTTCCACAAAAACAATGGGGACCTCGTAGCAGTCGCTGCTCGGGCCCTAATAATAATTTCTACATAAACAATAGGGACCTCGCCACGGTCGCTGCTCGGGCCCCAATAATAATTTCTACACAAAGTCCATTGTGGTGACCCGCCCCTTTTAAGTAAATTCAAAATGGCCGACTTCCTGTAAAACCTAGCTCATTGCTCCAAGAGACTTTTTTGTAGGTCTTGGTCTTATACATACAGTGAACCCTCGCTACTTCGCGGTTCACCTTTCGCGGGTTCAGTGCTTCGCGGGTATAAAAAATATTCGGGGGCATTGTAGTTTCGCCGAGCGGCACGACGGGCGCTGGAGCGGTTAGACGGCCGGCGTGCGCTGAAGAAGAGCGTGGGCGAAGAGGAGAGTGGACGAAGAAGAGCACGTTCCCCCGGACACGATCGGTGGCGACGTTTCGCGCGGTTCGGACCGTACCAGGGCTCCGGCCGGCGTGCGTGGCAGTTAAGCCGTAGAGGAGCACCGTCCCCGGGCACGGGCGGTGCCAAGCGGCCCCTAAGTTTAACCGAATGGAAGCTCCGGAGGAGGAGGGCATGCTCGCGTCACAGTAAGCCGAAGAGGAGCACCTTCCCCAGGCACGGGCGGTTCCAAGCGGCCCCTAAGTTTAACCAAATGGAAGCTCCGGAGGAGGAGGGCATGCTCGCGTCACAGTAAGCCGAAGAGGAGCACCTTTGCCGGGCACGGGCGGTTCCAAGCGGCCCCTAAGTTTAACCGAATGGAAGCTCCGGAGGAGGCGGGCATGCTCGCGTCACAGTAAGCCGAAGAGGAGCACCTTCCCCGGGCACGGGCGGTGCCAAGCGGCCCCTAAGTTTAACCGAATGGAAGCTCCGGGGGAGGAGGGCGGGCGTGTGTCACAGTTAAGCCGAATTGGAACACCTCTTCCGCCCGGACACGAACGGAGCGCGAAGCTGTCAGTTATGAATGAATAAATGAATAAATAAATAAATAATTAAAGAATGCCACCTTTCATTTCACAGGGAACACCGGACGGCGTACCAGCAGGTAAATGTCGGAGTAATTAAATAAATACAAAAAGAATGGCTGGGGAATAAATAAATAATACGTTTTAATAATAATTTGGTTTTTTTGTTATAACATGAATTTCACTCTCTCTCTCTCTCTCTCCCCGTATATATATATATATATATATATATATATATATATATATATATATATATTTATTATATATATTGTATTTTCTTTTAAGCATTTTTGAAGGTGCGCCGCTACTTCGCGGATTTTCAGTTTCCGCGGGTGGTCTCGGTCCCCATTAACCGCGATAACCGAGGGTTCACTGTACTCCATAAAATTTACAAAAAGCGAGGTGAAACACTCAACCAGGGCTGCTTTTTTGAACATTTCTCGAGGGCCATGGCGAGCCATTTCAAAAAAGCTGCACAACTAACGTATAAAATATTGATAAATTTGCTCTGCCTGATGTGTGTGTCAAGTTTCACGAGTTGTCGTTCATATTTAGAACCTCATAATCAGCGTTGTTTTATTGCCAAACAGTGCAATGCCACTCCCACAACTTTTCACGAAAAAGGATGAATTTCGTATTGTGACATCCTCATGGCCGAAACAGTCCTCCGAGCATATATGAGGGCGACCTTGTTGAGTTGCACGGAGAGAAACATCCAAGAAAATAACTTGTATTAGCTTTTACCAGTTGGTGGCGCTACTACTACGATGAAAAATAAGTTGGTAGATGTCTTCAGGGCTGAAGTATCCTCAAATGTGTACAACTTCGAGAAGATAGGATCATCTGAGTCATGTTGCCGGAGCTTTTGTTGCCACAAAGTACAATCGGACTTTTCAGCACCGTAATAGCCACGCCTTTTGCCAAAACGTCACAAAACTCGGCAGAGAGTAAGATCATTGTCTTGAGTCTTTTCTGACTAATTTTCAGTCGGATTCGTCAAAAGGGCACGGTGCAGTACGTGAAAATTAAAATAAAAACAAATTTTTGATTCCACTTGGCGGCGCTGTGTGTATAACAAAATAATAACATTAAGATGTCTTCAGGTCGGGACATTTTATTTACAGGTGAAGGTTTGGATTTTTAGGAGCATGTGCAGGGGAGTTATTAAGCATTCATTTATTTGTATTAGGTTCATTTTGTCTTCTTATTATTGATATTTGACAGATTCATTAAAAGCAGACAATTATGTTTTCGGTAAATTTTTTACCTGACATGTTTCGGCGAGTCTTTCGCCTTCTTCAGAGTGTCGCATGATGGTGTCTTGAGACCCGTCTTTATCAGCTGATGTTCCATGAGGGTGTGACTTACCTGTCAAAAAAATGAAAAATCAGAGCAGTAAAAGAACAAGCACAACATGAACATTACAAATCAGCAATCACTGACCACTGCAAAAGGGAAAACCACATCATGGACCGGGAGAAGGGCAGGGTCATCCGCACAGAAGAGAACAAACAACAGCGCTGGATCAGAGAGGCCATTGAGATCTGCAAGCAAGGCATAAAAACCATGAACAGAGACAAGGGAGCCTTCATCCTCTCTACCACCTGGACCAGCATCTTGGCGGAGTTAACGGACAGCGGGGGGCGTGACTTGCCTTCATTCTTGTGACAGGTAAGTCACGCCCTCATGGAACATCAGCTGATAAAGACGGGCCACAAGACACCATCATGTGACACTCTGAAGAAGGCGAAAGACTTTCGTATTGTGACATCCTCAAGGCCTAAACACTCATCCGAGCAAATATAAGGTAGATTTTGTTAACCTGCCCGGAGAAAAACATCAACGAAAATAATTTGTATTTGTTTTAACCAGTTGGTGGCGCTACCACTGCGATCAAAAATAAGTTGGCAGCCGTCTTCAGGGCCTGAATATCCTCAAATGTGAAAAATTTCGAGAAGATGGATCATCTGAATCATTTTGCAGGAACTTTTGTTGCCACGGAGAATAATCAGACTCTGCGGCACCGTAATAGCCACGCCCTTCGAAGGAAAGTCACAAAAATAGGGATAGAGTAAGATCAATGTCTTGAGTCTTTTCTAGCCAATTTTCAATCGGATTCGTTAAAAGGGCACCGTGCAGTACGTCAAAATGTAAAAAATGATATTGATTGGCGCAAGGTGTATAACTGAATATAAACATATAGATGTCTTCAGGTACCGACTCTTTATGTACATGTGAAGTTTTGGATTTTTAGCAGCATGTGCAAGAGAGTTATTAAGCATTTTGTCCATTGCGGCGAAGGAAATCTTAAGTGAAAACTTCGAAGCCCCGCCCCCGTCATATTGTATTTCGGAAACAAAAAGTTTTAGCCCCAGTGTTTGTCCCAGGTCTTAAGATGCTACAGACAGAATTTTAAGGCAATCAGATGAAGCCTTTAGGATCAGGGTGCAAAAGAATGACCCCTGTAAACATGCAAAAAAGGGCAAAAGTCGGACTTTCAAAAATTCATAACTCACTTCCTGTTCATATTAGACGTTAAAATATCAAATTTTTCGCCATGCCCGATGAGACTGCCAAGTTTGGTGAATTTTTGTGCATGTTTCGGGGGTCAAAAATGCAATCGAACAATCGGAAAAATAATAATAATAATAATTTCTACAAAAACAATAGGGACTTCGCAGCGGTCGCTGCTCAGGCCCTAATAATAATAATAATAATAATAATAATAAAAGTAATAATATTTTCTACAAAAACAATAGGGACCTCGCAGCCGTCGCAGCTTGGGCCCTAATAACAATTTCTAGAAAAACAATAGGGACCTCGCAGCGGTCACTGCTCGGGCCCTAATAATAATAATAATAATAATTTCCACAAAAACAATGGGGACCTCGTAGCGGTCGCTGCTCGGGCCCTAATAATAATTTCTACATAAACAATAGGGACCTCGCCGCGGTCGCTGCTCGGGCCCCAATAATAATTTCTACACAAAGTCCATTGTGGTGACCCGCCCCCTTTTAAGTAAATTCAAAATGGCCGACTTCCTGTAAAACCTAGCTTATTGCTCCAAGAGACTTTTTTGTAGGTCTTGGTCTTATACATACAGTGAACCCTCGCTACTTCGCGGTTCACCTTTCGCGGGTTCAGTGCTTCGCGGGTATAAAAAATATTCGGGGGCATTGTAGTTTCGCCGAGCGGCACGACGGGGCGCTGGAGCGATTAGACGGCCGGCGTGCGCCGAAGAAGAGCGTGGGCGAAGAGGAGAGTGGACGAAGAAGAGCACGTTCCCCCGGACACGATCGGTGACGACGTTTCGCGCGGTTCGGACCGTACCAGAGCTCCGGCCGGCGTGCGTGGCAGTTAAGCCGTAGAGGAGCACCTTCCCCGGGCACGGGCGGTGCCAAGCGGCCCCTAAGTTTAACCGAATGGAAGCTCCGGAGGAGGAGGGCATGCTCGCGTCACAGTAAGCCGAAGAGGAGCACCTTCCCCGGGCACGGGCGGTTCCAAGCGGCCCCTAAGTTTAACCGAATGGAATCTCCGGAGGAGGAGGGCATGCTCGCGACACAGTAAGCCGAAGAGGAGCACCTTCCCCGGGCACGGGCGGTGCCAAGCGGCCCCTAAGTTTAACCGAATGGAAGCTCCGGGGGAGGAGGGTGGGCGTGTGTCACAGTTAAGCCGAATTGGAGCACCTCTTCCGCCCGGGCACGAGCGGAGCGCGAAGCTGTCAGTTATGAATGAATAAATGAATAAATAAATAAATAAATAAAGAATGCCACCTTTCATTTCACAGGGCACACCGGACGGCGTACCAGCAGGTAAAAGTCGGAGTAATTAAATAAATACAAAAAGAATGGCTGGGGAATAAAAAAATAATACGTTTTAATAATAATTTGTTTTTTTTGTTATAACATGAATTTCACTCTCTCTCTCCCCGTATATATATATATATATATATACATATATATATATATATATATATATATATATATATGTATATATATATATTTATATATATATATATTGTATTTTTTTTTTAAGCATTTTTGAAGGTGCGCCGCTACTTCGCGGATTTTCAGTTTTCGCGGGTGGTCTCTGTCCCCATTAACCGCCATAACCGAGGGTTCACTGTACTCCATAAAATTTACAAAAAGCGAGGTGAAACACTCAACCAGGGCTGCTTTTTTGAACATTTCTCGAGGGCCATGGCGAGCCATTTCAAAAAAGCTGCACAACTAACGTATAAAATATTGATAAATTTGCTCTGCCTGATGTGTGTGTAAAGTTTCACGAGTTGTCGTTCATATTTAGAAACTCATAATCAGCGTTGTTTTATTGCCGAACAGTGCAATGCCACTCCTACAACTTTACACGAAAAAGGACGAATTTCGTATTGTGACATCCACATGGCCGAAACAGTCATCCGAGCATATATGAGGGCGGCCTTGTTGAGTTGCACGGAGAAAAACATCCAAGAAAATAACTTGTATTAGCTTTTACCAGTTGGTGGCGCTACTACTACGATGAAAAATAAGTTGGTAGATGTCTTCAGGGCTGAAGTATCCTCAAATGTGTACAACTTCGAGAAGATAGGATCATCTGAGTCATGTTGCCGGAGCTTTTGTTGCCACAGAGTACAATCTGACTTTTCAGCACCGTAATAGCCACGCCTTTTGCCAAAACGTCACAAAATTCGGCAGAGAGTAAGATCATTGTCTTGAGTCTTTTCTGACTAATTTTCAGTCGGATTTGTCAAAAGGGCACCGTGCAGTATGTGTAAATTAAAATAAAAACACATTTTTGATTCCACTTGGCGGCGCTGTGTGTATAACAAAATAATAACATTAAGATGTCTTCAGGTCGGGACGTTTTATTTACAGGTGAAGGTTTGGATTTTCAGGAGCATGTGCAGGGGAGTTATTAAGCATTCATTTATTTGTATTAGGTTCATTTTGTCTTCTTATTATTGATATTTGACTGATTCATTAAAAGCAGACAATTATGTTTTAGGTTAATTTTTTACCTGACATGTTTCGGCGAGTCTTTCGCCTTCTTCAGAGTGTCGCATGATGGTGTCTTGAGACCCGTCTTTATCAGCTGATGTTCCATGAGGGTGTGACTTACCTGTCAAAAAAATGAAAAATCAGAGCAGTAAAAGAACAAGCACAACATGAACATTACAAATCAGCAATCACTGACCACTGCAAAAGGGAAAACCACATCATGGACCGGGAGAAGGGCAGGGTCATCCGCACCGAAGAGAACAAACAACAGCGCTGGATCAGAGAGGCCATTGAGATCTGCAAGCGAGGCATAAAAACCATGAACAGAGACAAGGGAGCCTTCATCCTCTCTACCACCTAGAGCAGCATCTTGGCGGAGTGAACGGACAGCGGGGGGTGTGACTTGCTTTCATTCTTGTGACAGGTAAGTCACGCCCTCATGGAACATCAGCTGATAAAGACGGGTCACAAGACAGCATCATGTGACACTTTGAAGAAGGCGAAAGACTTTTGTATTGTGACATGCTCAAGGCCTAAACACTCATCCGAGCAAATATAAGGTAGATTTTGTTCACCTGCCCGGAGAAAAACATCAACGAAAATAATTTGTATTTGTTTTAACCAGTTGGTGGCGCTACCACTGCGATCAAAAATAAGTTGGCAGCCGTCTTCAGGGCCTGAATATCCTCAAATGTGAAAAATTTCGAGAAGATGGATCATCTGAATCATTTTGCAGGAACTTTTGTTGCCACGGAGAATAATCACACTCTGCGGCACCGTAATAGCCACGCCCTTCGAAGGAAAGTCACAAAAATAGGGATAGAGTAAGATCAATGGCTTGAGTCTTTTCTAGCCAATTTTCAATCGGATTCGTTAAAAGGGCACCGTGCAGTACGTCAAAATGTAAAAAATTATATTGATTGGCGCAAGGTGTATAACAGAATATAAACATATAGATGTCTTCAGGTACCGACTCTTTATGTACATGTGAAGTTTTGGATTTTTAGCAGCATGTGCAGGAGAGTTATTAAGCATTTTGTCCATTGCGGCGAAGGAAATCTTAAGTGAAAACTTTGAAGCCCCGCCCCCGTCATATAGTATTTCGGAAACAAAAGATTTTAGCCCCAATTTTAGCCCCAGTGTTTGTCCCAGGTCTTAAGATGCTACAGACAGAATTTTAAGGCAATCAGATGAAGCCTTTAGGATCAGGGTGCAAAAGAATGACCCCTGTAAACATGCAAAAAAGGGCAAAAGTCGGACTTTCAAAAATTCATAACTCACTTCCTGTTCATATTAGACGTTTAAAATATCAAATTTCTCGCCATGCCCGATGAGACTGCCAAGTTTGGTGAGTTTTTGTGCATGTTTCGGGGTCAAAAATGCGATCGTACAATCGGAAAAATAATAATAATAATAATTTCTACAAAAACAACAGGGACTTCGCAGCGGTCGCTGCTCAGGCCCTAATAATAATAATAATAATAATAATAAAAGTAATAATATTTTCTACAAAAACAATAGGGACCTCGCAGCCGTCGCAGCTCGGGCCCTAATAACAATTTCTAGAAAAACAATAGGGACCTCGCAGCGGTCACTGCTCGGGCCCTAATAATAATAATAATAATAATTTCCACAAAAACAATGGGGACCTCGTAGCAGTCGCTGCTCGGGCCCTAATAATAATTTCTACATAAACAATAGGGACCTCGCCACGGTCGCTGCTCGGGCCCCAATAATAATTTCTACACAAAGTCCATTGTGGTGACCCGCCCCTTTTAAGTAAATTCAAAATGGCCGACTTCCTGTAAAACCTAGCTCATTGCTCCAAGAGACTTTTTTGTAGGTCTTGGTCTTATACATACAGTGAACCCTCGCTACTTCGCGGTTCACCTTTCGCGGGTTCAGTGCTTCGCGGGTATAAAAAATATTCGGGGGCATTGTAGTTTCGCCGAGCGGCACGACGGGCGCTGGAGCGGTTAGACGGCCGGCGTGCGCTGAAGAAGAGCGTGGGCGAAGAGGAGAGTGGACGAAGAAGAGCACGTTCCCCCGGACACGATCGGTGGCGACGTTTCGCGCGGTTCGGACCGTACCAGGGCTCCGGCCGGCGTGCGTGGCAGTTAAGCCGTAGAGGAGCACCGTCCCCGGGCACGGGCGGTGCCAAGCGGCCCCTAAGTTTAACCGAATGGAAGCTCCGGAGGAGGAGGGCATGCTTGCGTCACAGTAAGCCGAAGAGGAGCACCTTCCCCAGGCACGGGCGGTTCCAAGCGGCCCCTAAGTTTAACCAAATGGAAGCTCCGGAGGAGGAGGGCATGCTCGCGTCACAGTAAGCCGAAGAGGAGCACCTTTGCCGGGCACGGGCGGTTCCAAGCGGCCCCTAAGTTTAACCGAATGGAAGCTCCGGAGGAGGCGGGCATGCTCGCGTCACAGTAAGCCGAAGAGGAGCACCTTCCCCGGGCACGGGCGGTGCCAAGCGGCCCCTAAGTTTAACCGAATGGAAGCTCCGGGGGAGGAGGGCGGGCGTGTGTCACAGTTAAGCCGAATTGGAACACCTCTTCCGCCCGGACACGAACGGAGCGCGAAGCTGTCAGTTATGAATGAATAAATGAATAAATAAATAAATAATTAAAGAATGCCACCTTTCATTTCACAGGGAACACCGGACGGCGTACCAGCAGGTAAATGTCGGAGTAATTAAATAAATACTAAAAGAATGGCTGGGGAATAAAAAAATAATACGTTTTAATAATAATTTGGTTTTTTTGTTATAACATGAATTTCACTCTCTCTCTCTCTCTCTCTCTCCCCGTATATATATATATATATATATATATATATATATATATATATATATTTATTATATATATTGTATTTTCTTTTAAGCATTTTTGAAGGTGCGCCGCTACTTCGCGGATTTTCAGTTTCCGCGGGTGGTCTCGGTCCCCATTAACCGCGATAACCGAGGGTTCACTGTACTCCATAAAATTTACAAAAAGCGAGGTGAAACACTCAACCAGGGCTGCTTTTTTGAACATTTCTCGAGGGCCATGGCGAGCCATTTCAAAAAAGCTGCACAACTAACGTATAAAATATTGATAAATTTGCTCTGCCTGATGTGTGTGTCAAGTTTCACGAGTTGTCGTTCATATTTAGAACCTCATAATCAGCGTTGTTTTATTGCCAAACAGTGCAATGCCACTCCCACAACTTTTCACGAAAAAGGATGAATTTCGTATTGTGACATCCTCATGGCCGAAACAGTCCTCCGAGCATATACGAGGGCGACCTTGTTGAGTTGCACGGAGAAAAACATCCAAGAAAATAACTTGTATTAGCTTTTACCAGTTGGTGGCGCTACTACTACGATGAAAAATAAGTTGGTAGATGTCTTCAGGGCTGAAGTATCCTCAAATGTGTACAACTTCGAGAAGATAGGATCATCTGAGTCATGTTGCCGGAGCTTTTGTTGCCACAAAGTACAATCGGACTTTTCAGCACCGTAATAGCCACGCCTTTTGCCAAAACGTCACAAAACTCGGCAGAGAGTAAGATCATTGTCTTGAGTCTTTTCTGACTAATTTTCAGTCGGATTCGTCAAAAGGGCACGGTGCAGTACGTGAAAATTAAAATAAAAACACATTTTTGATTCCACTTGGCGGCGCTGTGTGTATAACAAAATAATAACATTAAGATGTCTTCAGGTCGGGACATTTTATTTACAGGTGAAGGTTTGGATTTTTAGGAGCATGTGCAGGGGAGTTATTAAGCATTCATTTATTTGTATTAGGTTCATTTTGTCTTCTTATTATTGATATTTGACAGATTCATTAAAAGCAGACAATTATGTTTTCGGTAAATTTTTTACCTGACATGTTTCGGCGAGTCTTTCGCCTTCTTCAGAGTGTCGCATGATGGTGTCTTGAGACCCGTCTTTATCAGCTGATGTTCCATGAGGATGTGACTTACCTGTCAAAAAAATGAAAAATCAGAGCAGTAAAAGAACAAGCACAACATGAACATTACAAATCAGCAATCACTGACCACTGCAAAAGGGAAAACCACATCATGGACCGGGAGAAGGGCAGGGTCATCCGCACAGAAGAGAACAAACAACAGCGCTGGATCAGAGAGGCCATTGAGATCTGCAAGCAAGGCATAAAAACCATGAACAGAGACAAGGGAGCCTTCATCCTCTCTACCACCTGGACCAGCATCTTGGCGGAGTTAACGGACAGCGGGGGGCGTGACTTGCCTTCATTCTTGTGACAGGTAAGTCACGCCCTCATGGAACATCAGCTGATAAAGACGGGCCACAAGACACCATCATGTGACACTCTGAAGAAGGCGAAAGACTTTCGTATTGTGACATCCTCAAGGCCTAAACACTCATCCGAGCAAATATAAGGTAGATTTTGTTAACCTGCCCGGAGAAAAACATCAACGAAAATAATTTGTATTTGTTTTAACCAGTTGGTGGCGCTACCACTGCGATCAAAAATAAGTTGGCAGCCGTCTTCAGGGCCTGAATATCCTCAAATGTGAAAAATTTCGAGAAGATGGATCATCTGAATCATTTTGCAGGAACTTTTGTTGCCACGGAGAATAATCAGTCTCTGCGGCACCGTAATAGCCACGCCCTTCGAAGGAAAGTCACAAAAATAGGGATAGAGTAAGATCAATGTCTTGAGTCCTTTCTAGCCAATTTTCAATCGGATTCGTTAAAAGGGCACCGTGCAGTACGTCAAAATGTAAAAAATGATATTGATTGGCGCAAGGTGTATAACTGAATATAAACATATAGATGTCTTCAGGTACAGACTCTTTATGTACATGTGAAGTTTTGGATTTTTAGCAGCATGTGCAAGAGAGTTATTAAGCATTTTGTCCATTGTGGCGAAGGAAATCTTAAGTGAAAACTTTGAAGCCCCGCCCCCGTCATATAGTATTTCGGAAACAAAAAGTTTTAGCCCCAGTGTTTGTCCCAGGTCTTAAGATGCTACAGACAGAATTTTAAGGCAATCAGATGAAGCCTTTAGGATCAGGGTGCAAAAGAATGACCCCTGTAAACATGCAAAAAGGGCAAAAGTCGGACTTTCAAAAATTCATAACTCACTTCCTGTTCATATTAGACGTTAAAATATCAAATTTTTCGCCATGCCCGATGAGACTGCCAAGTGTGGTGAATTTTTGTGCATGTTTCGGGGGTCAAAAATGCAATCGAACAATCGGAAAAATAATAATAATAATAATTTCTACAAAAACAATAGGGACTTCGCAGCGTTCGCTGCTCAGGCCCTAATAATAATAATATTAATAATAATAATAATAATAAAAGTAATAATATTTTCTACAAAAACAATAGGGACCTCGCAGCCGTCGCAGCTCGGGCCCTAATAACAATTTCTAGAAAAACAATAGGGACCTCGCAGCGGTCACTGCTCGGGCCCTAATAATAATAATAATAATAATTTCCACAAAAACAATGGGGACCTCGTAGCGGTCGCTGCTCGGGCCCTAATAATAATTTCTACATAAACAATAGGGACCTCGCCGCGGTCGCTGCTCGGGCCCCAATAATAATTTCTACACAAAGTCCATTGTGGTGACCCGCCCCTTTTAAGTAAATTCAAAATGGCCGACTTCCTGTAAAACCTAGCTCATTGCTCCAAGAGACTTTTTTGTAGGTCTTGGTCTTATACATACAGTGAACCCTCGCTACTTCGCGGTTCACCTTTCGCGGGTTCAGTGCTTCGCGGGTATAAAAAATATTCGGGGGCATTGTAGTTTCGCCGAGCGGCACGACGGGGCGCTGGAGCGGTTAGACGGCCGGCGTGCGCCGAAGAAGAGCGTGGGCGAAGAGGAGAGTGGACGAAGAAGAGCACGTTCCCCCGGACACGATCGGTGACGACGTTTCGCGCGGTTCGGACCGTACCAGAGCTCCGGCCGGCGTGCGTGGCAGTTAAGCCGTAGAGGAGCACCTTCCCCGGGCACGGGCGGTGCCAAGCGGCCCCTAAGTTTAACCGAATGGAAGCTCCGGAGGAGGAGGGCATGCTCGCGTCACAGTAAGCCGAAGAGGAGCACCTTCCCCGGGCACGGGCGGTTCCAAGCGGCCCCTAAGTTTAACCGAATGGAAGCTCCGGAGGAGGAGGGCATGCTCGCGACACAGTAAGCCGAAGAGGAGCACCTTCCCCGGGCACGGGCGGTGCCAAGCGGCCCCTAAGTTTAACCGAATGGAAGCTCCGGGGGAGGAGGGTGGGCGTGTGTCACAGTTAAGCCGAATTGGAGCACCTCTTCCGCCCGGGCACGAGCGGAGCGCGAAGCTGTCAGTTATGAATGAATAAATGAATAAATAAATAAATAAATAAAGAATGCCACCTTTCATTTCACAGGGCACACCGGACGGCGTACCAGCAGGTAAAAGTCGGAGTAATTAAATAAATACAAAAAGAATGGCTGGGGAATAAAAAAATAATACGTTTTAATAATAATTTGTTTTTTTGTTATAACATGAATTTCACTCTCTCTCTCTCTCCCCGTATATATATATATATATATATATATATATATATATATATATATATATATTTATATATTTATTATATATATTGTATTTTTTTTTAAGCATTTTTGAAGGTGCGCCGCTACTTCGCGGATTTTCAGTTTTCGCGGGTGGTCTCGGTCCCCATTAACCGCGATAACCGAGGGTTCACTGTACTCCATAAAATTTACAAAAAGCGAGGTGAAACACTCAACCAGGGCTGTTTTTTTTAACATTTCTCGAGGGCCATGGCGAGCCATTTCAAAAAAGCTGCACAACTAACGTATAAAATATTGATAAATTTGCGCTGCCTGATGTGTGTGTAAAGTTTCACGAGTTGTTGTTCATATTTAGAACCTCATAATCAGCGTTGTTTTATTGCCGAACAGTGCAATGCCACTCCCACAACTTTTCATGAAAAAGGATGAATTTCGTATTGTGACATCCTCATGGCCGAAACAGTCATCCGAGCATATATGAGGGCGACCTTGTTGAGTTGCACGGAGAAAAACATCCAAAAAAATAACTTGTATTAGCTTTTACCAGTTGGTGGCGCTACTACTACGATGAAAAATAAGTTGGTGGATGTCTTCAGGGCTGAAGTATCCTCAAATGTGTACAACTTCGAGAAGATAGTATCATCTGAGTAATGTTGCCGGAGCTTTTGTTGCCACAGAGTACAATCGGACTTTTCAGCACCGTAATAGCCACGCCTTTTGCCAAAACGTCACAAAATTCGGCAGAGAGTAAGTGAGTCTTTTCTGACTAATTTTCAGTCGGATTCGTCAAAAGGGCACCGTGCAGTACGTGAAAATTAAAATAAAAACAAATTTTTGATTCCACTTGGCGGCACTGTGTGTATAACAAAATAATAACATTAAGATGTCTTCAGGTCGGGACGTTTTATTTACAGGTGAAGGTTTGGATTTTTAGGAGCATGTGCAGGGGAGTTATTAAGCATTCATTTATTTGTATTAGGTTCATTTTGTCTTCTTATTATTGATATTTGACTGATTCATTAAAAGCAGACAATTATGTTTTAGGTTAATTTTTTACCTGACATGTTTCGGCGAGTCTTTCGCCTTCTTCAGAGTGTCGCATGATGGTGTCTTGAGACCCGTCTTTATCAGCTGATGTTCCATGAGGGTGTGACTTACCTGTCAAAAAAATTAAAAAATCAGAGCAGTAAAAGAACAAGCACAACATGAACATTACAAATCAGCAATCACTGACCACTGCAAAAGGGAAAACCACATCATGGACTGGGAGAAGGGCAGGGTCATCCGCACCGGAGAGAACAAACTACAGCGCTGGATCAAAGAAGCAATTGAGATCTGCAAGCGAGGCATAAAAACCATGAACAGAGACAAGGGAGCCTTCATCCTCTCTACCACCTGGAGCAGCATCTTGGCGGAGTGAACGGACAGCGGGGGGCGTGACTTGCCTTCATTCTTGTGACAGGTAAGGCACGCCTTCATGGAACATCAGCTGATAAAGACTGGTCACAAGACACCATCACAGGGTTCGAAGTTAACTTTAAAAACTGCTTCCCCATAGGGCAAGTGCCACTAAAATTTGCCTTGCCCGAGTGGCCAAATTACTTGCCCAACTTGGGCAAGTGACAATTTTTTTTCTCTTGCCCTGAGTGACTTTTTGTATGACAAAGTGTCTAATTACAAATTGCATGAATTTTTTGTTCGGACAGTTCCCGCCTAGAAAGAATTAAAAATACGTTACAATCATAAGTGTTGCTTATATAAAAATGTATCATGTATTAACACATTAATTAGGTGTCTGCTGACCCAGGATTATGTTATTGTTATGTTATGTTATATATCAAAGAGAATGTGGAATGACACTGAACGATGGAAGGTGGAAGCATGTGGAAAGATCGTGAATGACATTGAATGATTTGGAATGACACTGAAAGATTTTGAATAATACTGAATGACACTGAATGAAGTAAAACTCTCTGGGAACGGGCCAATTCAAGATAGCTGCCGCACTGTGGGGGAGGCTTTGGTACCAAATTTGGAAAGAGACCCAAACGGTTGGGTCCATTTTATATCAGTGTGGGGGTGAAACGTTGGTCTTGGCGGAGCTGTCTGAATATTGGAGAAGTGAGAAGACAAAGTAAAACAGAACAATTAAAATCACTCTTCAAATACATATTGCTTGGTAAGCAGAGCATGATTTACAGCTCACCATTTTATTGCATGCACCAAGCATGTTATACATTTTTCTGTCCACGGGATGGCGTAGTCAAGAAAAATGAAGCATCTCGAAGCCCATTCGTGTGTGAAGTATTTCCCTGCAGGGCTTGGCTGCTTTATGGGGCTTCATTTTGCCATCACTAGTTTTAGATAGTTTTAATTTTTGAAAGAGCATTTTCATTTTACAGTGAACCCTCGCTACTTCGCGGTTCACCTTTCGCGGGTTCAGTGCTTCGCGGGTCTAAAAAATATTCGGGGGCATTGTAGTTTCGCCGAGCGGCACGACGGGGCGCTGGAGCTGTTAGACGGCCGGCATGCGCCGAAGAAGAGCGTGGGCGAAGAGGAGAGTGGACGAAGAAGAGCACGTTCCCCCGGGCACGATTTGGGGCGACGTTTCGCGCGGTTCGGACCGTACCAGAGCTCCGGCCAGCGTACGTGGCAGTTAAGCCGAAGAGGAACAACTTCCGCCCGGGCACTAGCGGGGCGACATTTCGCTCTGTTCGGGAGCGTACGAGAGCTCCGGAGGAGGCCGGCCGGCGTGCGTGGCAGTTAAGCCGAAGAGGAGCACCTTCCCCGGGCACGGGCGGTGTCAAGCGGCCCCTAAGTTTAACCGAATGGAAGCTCCGGAGGAGGAGGGCATGCTCGCGTCACAGTTAAGCCGAAGAGAAGCACCTTCCCCGGGCACGGGCGGTGCCAAGCGGCCCTTAAGTTTAACCGAATGGAAGCTCCGGGGGAGGAGGGCGGGCGTGTGTCACAGTTAAGCCGAATAGGAGCACCTTCCCCGGGCACGGGCGGGGCGAAATGAAACCGAGTTCAATCGAACGGAGACACGCTTCGGGGGAGCAGGTCCGGCGTGCATGACAATTAAGCCGAAGAGGAGCACCTCTTCCGCCCGAGCACGAGCGGAGCGCGAGGCTGTCAGTTATGAATGAATAAATGAATAAAAAAAATAAATGAAGAATGCCACCTTTCATTTCACAGGGCACACCGGACGGCGTACCAGCAGGTAAAGGTCGAAGCAATTAAAAAAATACAAAAAGAAGTAATTGAATAAATACAAAAATAATGGCTGTGGAATAAAAAAATAATAAGTTTTAATAATATTTTTTTTTTTTTTGTTATAGCATGAATTTCACTCTCTCTCTCTCTACCCGTGTATATATATATATATATATATATATATATATATATATTTATTAATTTTTTTTTTTTAAACATTTTTGAAGGTGCACCACTACTTCGCACTTTTTTTTTTAAGCATTTTTGAAGGTGCGCCGCTACTTCGCGGATTTTCAGTTTTCGCGGGTGGTCTCGGTCCCCATTAACCGCGATAACCGAGGGTTCACTGTATTTTTTTCATTATCGAATTTTATTTTTTTCTATTCAAGTTTTGAGTTCATTTTCGTTTACTAAAATAACCTTGGGCTGCAACTACTATCACAGCAACGGCTCATTATATTTTGGCTGCTAAATATGCCAATTTGTCAGAGAGAAGACCGTGACAAAGAATGGCCCAATCGCAATAAACACTCTACACCATACGTTCCTCGTTGACGTGTACATGGGGTGTTGCAGAGCACAGGTTCCAAGCGTACCGATATTGCAAAATTGGGACAATGCGTGTGACGACACCAACTTCCGCCTCCTATGTCATCGAGCTTGGCGGCACGTTATCATTATGTATTTATTTGTAACAATTTTGACGTTGAGAGTGATATTAAAACTTAAGTAATGTGGTAGTTAGGAAAAAACCCTGGCTTGGGACCCACCGGAACAAGCTATAGCTTCATTTGTACTATTTGAGGCGCTCTCACAATCTGCGGCGCATGCACACAAGGTCGCTAAGTACGCTAGCTGCACTCGGACAAAACACGTAGGTGACTTTAAAAGAGTGACCGAAATTGCACACATGCAACTGTTTATCATAATGTCATAATTCGATATGTACATTTGAAGAGAATTTTTTTCAGCATGGGCACAAGAATTCCACCGAACATCGCCAGTTCAATGGGATTTTGGTTAAGTCCGCAAATAATTGTGGACAATATACTTTGGCTGCGCGCTCGAATAATTTTACTCGTATATACTTCAATGAGGGTGTAGTGTGGGTATCGGGATCTTTAACACGCCCTAACACGAAGCTGACTCTCCAACCGCCACAGCCTTTTAATGACGAAATTATAAAATAAACAAAAACACTGTTCAACAACATAAAATAAAATAAAAAATCACATCATACTTACATTTATAAACTTTAATCCTCAAGAACATTATTCTCAGGTTGACCGAAAGACGAGGACACGGGAGCGCCTCGGGCATGTTCTTCTTCCTTGTGTAGGCGAATGACATTTTAAGGTGCTTGTCCGCCACCTGCTGTGCTGAACTATGTATTAAATAAGAAAAGCAAATTGTTGAATGTTTTTTCCCCAATGAAGACTGAATTGTAAAATACCCGGAAATGGCTTTTCTGTTTTATTGTGCATTTAAAAAAAATTCAGATTGTCCTTTTTTGTTGAGATAATTGTTGAATATTGAAATTGCACATGTAACTGGTAATTTAGTTTTAGATATTATTTGAACCAGTGGAGGGCCATGCATTTCACACCTGGGCCTTCAATGAAGTCCTACTTCGTCCTACTTGAATAAATCCCCCTCATAATACCATAATTTATGACACCACGGGTGGACAAACAATATACAGAAAAGCACTTAGACAGCACTGACCGAGTGTTGGACGATATCGCTTCTCTTGAAAGGTCCGTGTTGAAAATGGCCTCGCAAGTGAATCTTCAATTTCTAAAGATAAAGATGTCTTTTAATTGTCCCATAACGGGGACATTTGCAGTGTTACAGCAGCAAAGATATACATCACACAGTGGCACCGACGTAATGTAGCCGTTAATGTATAACATTGGCAGCAGGCATTCATAAAAAGCATGCAAATATACACAGTATATACGTATATACACAGATCCCCATGTATATACACACTTACAGCCCACAACATATACAAGTGTAAGGAAACACTCCTAATGCCTGTCTATGGTTCAGAGGGGAAATAAATAAAAACGCTGCAATGATAAAAAAAAATACTGAATGATTGAAAATACTGCAATGATAAAAATACTGCAAGAATAAAAGTACTGTACCCAGCCAACATGTCCAACTGGGCCCCAAATGGGGTAAATGCGGGATTCCTGGGTACCAAGTGGGAATGGGCTAGAAGTGGGCAATGGTACAGGGTTCCATGTGGGCGCCATCTGGGATTGGTGGGCATGGGCTTAAACTGGGCAAATGTTGTGGGTGCAATACGGGTTGTGTATGGGCTAAGTGGGCATGGGTTAGAACTGGTAAAGATAAAGATAAAGATGTCCTTTATTAGTCCCACAATGGGGAAATTTGAGGTGTTACAGCAGCAAAGATATAGCTCACACAGAGTCGGCGGCGTAATGTAGCCGTTAATGTATAACATTAGCAGCAGACATTCATAAAAAGCATGCAAATATACACAGTATAAACGTATCTAAGTGTAAGGAAACACTCCTAATGTCTGTCCATTATACAGAGGGGAAAATGCTGTAATGATAAAAACTACTGAATCTACTACTGAAACCATTTATAGGTCCTATTTGGGTTATGTGTGGGCTAAGTGGGCATGGGTTAGAACTGGTCAACCATGTGAGGGTCTCATATGGGCTGTATATGGGCCAAGTGGGCATGGGTTAGAGCTGGTCAACCATGTCTGGGTCCTATTTGGGTTATGTGTGGGCTAAGTGGGCATGGGTTAGAAGTGGTCACCATTTATCGGTCCTGTTTGGGTTATGTGTGGGATAAGTGGGCATAGGTTAGAGCTGGTCAACCATGTCTGGGTCCTGTATGGGTTATAGATGAGCTAAGCGGGCATGGGTTTGAAAATTTGTTCTGGAGCCTTTTTGATATTTAATGCATGCTATGCTAATAGTAACCACCCGAAGACTATTCTCAGTAGAACTATTCAATGGATGCCAAAACGATAGAGACATGGCCATGGAGCCTATGCTGCGAGATTGTGAAAGGACTAAAATAAGTGTAGGATTTTTGAGGACCAGAAGTCAGCTTTTATTAGGTTTGACATTGATTTAACTTATGGAACAATGCAAATTATGGTCGGGTTGTTGTTGGACTTTTTCCTCTTTTGACTAAGGGACGGGTGTTTTTATTTTCTGGGACTCTTTAGAACAAGCGGCACGGTGGCGGACTGGTTAGCAAGTCCGCATCACAGTACAGAAGTGCAAGGTTCTCCCTGTGCCTGCTAGGGTTTTCGCCGGTTTCCTCCCACTTTCCAAAAACATTCATGATAGGTTGATTGGTCACTGGTCCAAGGTCTGAGTGTGAGAGCGGATGGTTGCTTGTCTCTGTGTGCCCTGCGATTGACTGGCAACCAGTTCAGGGTGTACCCTGTCGACTGCCCGAAGACAGCTGGGATAGGCTCCAGCACTCCCGGGGACCCTTGTGAGGACAAGAAGCAGTACAGAGGATTGATTGATTTATTAAAATTAAAATTAAATTCATCTATGCTAAATTTAACAAGGCTGGACGTTATATTTTGTGAATTTACATGTACCCCCAACTGTGACTTAATAACCCTTAAGGGACAAGATAACATTTTATAATATTCCAGACAGCTAAGATTGTCATCTATGAACTATTTGACAAGGCAGGTCCAGCATTGTCAGCCACATCCAACAGTCAACACAGTTACTTTTTTTTTTAATAAACAAAATCAACATTATTAATTAATGTTATTTTATTAATTCTGTATGCTGTGAAAGATCTTTATTCAAAGTATATTTGAAGTTATTTCTACCTTATTGCTTGATTTTTGTAGATTCAAGTTGGAGTTGTCAAAATTACAGATTCTTTTGAAGGCAGCATATTCAAACTGTGAGAAAAGGAGCGAATGCAAGCTACGCGGTCTTTGAGGTGCGGCAGAAGAGCTGAAAGCACGGTGAGTCCCGAACGATAATTGAATTAATTAATTAATCTTGGGTAAATGTCTGGCTCTCATTTTTTAGACTTACTTTACAATGTGTTTTGTAATTTTTCAAGGTTGCCTGTGTTGGAAAACTGCTTGGTGCGTTAGCTAAAACACAGTATGCTAAAATGATAAGTGACGAGAACACAGAGGGTATATCAACAACGTACGTACTCGAATTATTTTGGGGAAAACTTAAGTACATTATAATCACCCTTTTAATAATACTGATAAGCGTTGTGTGTTTTATTTATTTTTATGAGGACCTTTACAACGAGCTACATATTGTTAGCATTGGGCCTACGACGCTAAACACAGTGTCCCTCGATCTCTCTCCAAAATTCTCCAAAAGACTTAAGCTTTCACTCAAATTAATACAATCTACTCCACTAGCTCATTTAAGGCTTTTTTTGTGATGTGTTTGATTTGGGTAAGTAAAGCAAAACATATTAACTGTTGAATGTTGCCTGTTATTTAAATAATAGAAATTCAAGATGAAAGTTGAACAGATATTGAAATGCTAGATTGGCTCATTCAGAATCATGCCACAATGTGCTTTGTATGTTTTGTGTGTGGGTTTATCAAGCTCTAATTCAATGCAGTGTCCAAAACGAGCGCGCATAATTGTTGGATGAATGTTGGTTAATAGAGTCACATAATAGTTAAAATTCCAACAGTTGAACAGATGTTGAAATGCTAGATTGGCTCATTCAGAATCATGCCACAATGTGCTTTGTTTGTTTTGTGTGTAGGCTTATCAAGCTCTAATTCAATGCAGTGTTGAGCTGCATTTGAGAGGAACTACGTAAGTAACTAATGTGGAAAAATTGTGACTTCTTTGTGTACTTTTATTTTGAATATTCAAATTTTTTGGGTAAAGGTTAGAGAAAATAAGTTAAAAATGAGAGCTGTACAGGTATTTAAGTTTTTGGTTTGTAAAATACCCGAATGTGGGTTTCAGCAGGTGAGGCAATGATTGGACAGAGCAAAAGCTATGCTCCAAAATAGAAGTGATTACACCTTCACTAGACTAACCTGCAGCTAATTACATAATTATAAAATTAACACTTTAACCTGGCTTCCCCATCACAGATGTATTCTTTTAAATGCAAAGCTTTTTGTTCTAGCTTTTGTTGTTAAATGACATTCATGCCCAAGTGTCTATGCATCCATTGCAGGGATGTTTTCTCAAGTGACGAGTCTGAAGCCTGTGATGACGAAGTACCATCTACACCTCCCCATGGATTGTCACAGAGAAAAAGCTTCCTAACCAAGAGAGGCGCTGCAGAAGGTCCTTGAGTACGTCCAACGTGTTGAGTCTGTGAGTCTACTGCAGGATCTAATGCAGGTATGAAAATGATGAAATTTTAATGTATTATCTTCAAAATTATAAATAATTATTTAATTTCTTGAAATATAAAATTAGGTACCCTAAACCCAAGTAGGAACCCCAGTCCCAGTACATTCCTGATTCTGGAGCTACAGAGATCAAACCATCCTACTGTATCACTAAATAGCCCCACCTCTAAAACCCTGATTCGGAAGGCCTAGTTGAAAGACTTCAGAGTTCAAGATGGTCAACTGCAACTATGATAAGCCGAATGTGTTCACCCCAAGTCGGAAACTGAGAAAAAGACTCAATTTTCACATGATTTCAGTCCCTTCTATATTTAAAAGAATGTATTGGGGCTCTAAAAATGTGAAATATTTTTACAAGTATTTCTTTTACTACTCATAGGCAGTTTCATAATAATAGTACAATTTGGCATCGTGTATTGTTTTTTGGTTCCATTCAAAATGCACAAGACGTATAGACATATTTTGTTTGTGGATCGCTGCAGCATCACAAGAGCGCACAGAGACAAACGTGGCAGCAACTTAAAACAATTAAAATATCGAATCGAAATCGAGAACTGAAAATCAAAAATCGAATCGGGGCTTGAGTGAATCGTTACCTCCCTAATCATAATCATTTTGGTAGAATGTTGGGCTCTTGCCCTTTGAGTGTATATGGCGTTACCGAAGCTGTTCACTTAATCGACAATTCCTTTCCTGTGACGTTTATCATACCCAGTTTAACTGCCAAAATATTTTTAAGTGTGTGATGATTATCTGGATCGAGTGACACCCATGTTATAATGGTTGCAGGTATTGGTGGATTGGACGATAGTGTCAGAACAATGATGGCGTTCATCATGACAAATCCTCTGTCTCTGAAGTACTCTTAACATAACAATAACATAATCCTGGGTCAGCAGACACCTAATTAATGTGTTAATACATGATACATTTTTCTAAAAGCAACCCTTATGATTGTAACGTATTTTTAATTCTTTCTAGGCGGGAACTGTCCGAACAAAAAATTCATGCAATTTGTAATTAGACACTTTGTCATACAAAAAGTCACTCAGGGCAAGAGAAAAAAAATTGTCACTTGCCCAAGTTGGGCAAGTAATTTGGCCACTCGGGCAAGGCAAATTTTAGTGGCACTTGCCCTATGGGCAAGCAGTTTTTAAAGTTAACTTCGAACCCTGTGATGGTGTCTTGTGACCTGTCTTTATCAGCTGATGTTCCATGAAGGCGTGCCTTACCTGTCACAAGAATGAAGGCAAGTCACGCCCCCCGCTGTCCATTCACTCCGCCAAGACGCTGCTCCAGGTGGTAGAGAGGATGAAGGCTCCCTTGTCTCTGTTCATGGTTTTTATGCCTCGCTTGCAGATCTCAATGGCCTCTCTGATCCAGCGCTGTAGTTTGTTCTCTTCTGTGCGGATGACCCTGCCCTTCTCCCGGTCCATGATGTGGTTTTCCCTTTTGCAGTGGTCAGTGATTGCTGATTTGTAATGTTCATGTTGTGCTTGTTCTTTTACTGCTCTGATTTTTTAATTTTTTTGACAGGTAAGTCACACCCTCATGGAACATCAGCTGATAAAGACTGGTCTCAAGACACCATCATGCGACACTCTGAAGAAGGCGAAAGACTCGCCGAAACATGTCAGGTAAAAAATTAACCTAAAACATAAATGTCTGCTTTTAATGAATCAGTCAAATATCAATAATAAGAAGACAAAATGAACCTAATACAAATAAATGAATGCTTAATAACTCCCCTGCACATGCTCCTAAAAATCCAAACCTTCACCTGTAAATAATACGTCCCGACCTGAAGACATCTTAATGTTATTATTTTGTTTTACACACAGCGCCGCCAAGTGGAATCAAAAATTTGTTTTTATTTTAATTTTCACGTACTGCACGGTGCCCTTCTGACGAATCCGACTGAAAATTAGTCAGAAAAGACTCAAGACAATGATCTTACTCTCTGCCGAATTTTGTGACGTTTTGGCAAAAGGCGTGGCTATTACGGTGCTGAAAAGTCCGATTGTACTTTGTGACAACAAAAGCTCCGGCAACATGACTCAGATGATCCTATCTTCTCGAAGTTGTACACATTTGAGGATACTTCAGCCCTGAAGACTTCTACCAACTTATTTTTCATCGTAGTTGTAGCGCCACCAACTGGTAAAAGCTAATACAAGTTATTTTCTTGGATGTTTTTCTCCGTGCAACTCAACAAGGTCGCCCTCATATATGCTCGGATTACTGTTTCGGCCATGAGGATGTCACAATACGAAATTCGTCCTTTTTCGTGAAAGGTTGTGGGAGTGGCATTGCACTGTTCGGCAATAAAACAACGCTGATTATGAGGTTGTAAATATGAACGACAACTCGTGAAACTTTACACACACATCAGGCCGAGCAAATTTATAAATATATATATATATATATATATATATATATATATATATATATATATATATATATATATATATATATATATATATATATATATATACGGGGAGAGAGAGAGTGAAATTCATGTTACAACAAAAAAAACAAATTATTATTAAAACATATTATTTTTTAATTCCCCAGCCATTCTTTTTGTATTTATTTAATTACTCCGACTTTTACCTGCTGGTACGCCGTCCGGTGTGCCCTGTGAAATGAAAGGTGGCATTCTTTATTTATTTATTCATTTATTCATTCATAACTGACAGCCTCGCGCTCCCCGCTCGTGCCCGGGCGGAAGAGGTGCTCCAATTCGGCTTAACTGTGACACACGCCCGCCCTCCTCCCCCGGAACTTCCATTCGGTTAAACTTAGGGGCCGCTTGGCACCGCCCGTGCCCGGGGAAGGTGCTCCTCTTCGGCTTACTGTGACGCGAGCATGCCCTCCTCCTCCGGAGCTTCCATTCAGTTAAACTTAGGGGCCGCTTGAAACCGCCCGTGCCCGTGGAAGGTGCTCCTCTTCGGCTTACTGTGACGCGAGCATGCCCTCCTCCTCCGGAGCTTCCATTCGGTTAAACTTAGGGGCCGCTTGGCACCGCCCGTGCCCGGGGAAGGTGTTCCTCTACGGCTTAACTGCCACGCACGCCGGCCGGAGCTCTGGTACGGTTCAAACCGCGCGAAACGTCGCCACCGATCGTGTCCGGGGGAACGTGCTCTTCTTCGTCCACTCTCCTCTTCGCCCACGCTCTTCTTCGGCGCACGCCGGCCGTCTAACTGCTCTAGCGCCCCGTCGTGCCGCTCGGCGAAACTACAATGCCCCCGAATATTTTTTAGACCCGCGAAGCACTGAACCCGCGAAAGGTGAACCGCGAAGTAGCGAGGGTTCACTGTATGTATAAGACCAAGACCTACAAAAAAGTCTCTTGGAGCAATGAGCTAGGTTTTACAGGAAGTCGGCCATTTTTAATTTACTTAAAAGGGGGCGGGTCACCACAATGGACTTTGTGTAGAAATTATTATTGGGCCCGAGCAGCGACGGCGGCGAGGTCCCTATTGTTTTTGAAGAAATTATTATTAGGGCCCGAGCAGCGACCGCTACGAGGTCCCCATTGTTTTTGTGGAAATTATTATTATTTTTATTATTATTATTAGGGCCCGAGCAGTGACCGCTGCGAGGTCCCTATTGTTTTTCTAGAAATTGTTATTAGGGCCCGAGCTGCGACGGCTGCGAGGTCCCTATTGTTTTTGTAGAAAATATTATTACTTTTATTATTAATAATATTATTATTATTATTATTATTAGGGCCTGAGCAGCGACCGCTGCGAAGTCCCTATTGTTTTTGTAGAAATTATTATTATTATTATTTTTCCGATTGTTCGATCGCATTTTTGACCCCCGAAACATGCACAAAAACTCACCAAACTTGGCAGTCTCATCGGGCATGGCGAAAAATTTGATATTTTAACGCCTAATATGAACAGGAAGTGAGTTATGAATTTTTGAAAGTCCGACTTTTGCCCTTTTTTGCATGTTTACAGGGGTCATTCTTTTGCACCCTGATCCTAAAGGCTTCATCTGATTGCCTTAAAATTCTGTCTGTAGCATCTGAAGACCTGGGACAAACACTGGGGCTAAAATTTTTTGTTTCCGAAATACTATATGACAGGGGCGGGGCTTTAAAGTTTTCACTTAAGATTTCTTTCGCCGCAATGGACAAAATGCTTAATAACTCTCCTGCACATGCTGCTAAAAATCCAAAACTTCACATGTACATAAAGAGTCTGTACCTGAAGACATCTATATGTTTATATTCAGTTATACACCTTGCGCCAATCAATATCATTTTTTTACATTTTGACGTACTGCACGGTGCCCTTTTAACGAATCTGATTGAAAATTGGCTAGAAAAGACTCAAGACATTGATCTTACTCTATCCCTATTTTTGTGACTTTCCTTCGAAGGGCGTGGCTATTACGGTGCCGCAGAGTCTGATTATTCTCCGTGGCAACAAAAGTTCCTGCAAAATGATTCAGATGATCCATCTTCTCGAGATTTTTCACATTTGAGGATATTCAGGCCCTGAAGACGGCTGCCAACTTATTTTTGATCGCAGTGGTAGCGCCACCAACTGGTTAAAACAAATACAAATTATTTTCGTTGATGTTTTTCTCCGGGCAGGTTAACAAAATCTACCTTATATTTGCTCGGATGAGTGTTTAGGCCTTGAGCATGTCACAATACAAAAGTCTTTCGCCTTCTTCAGAGTGTCACATGATGGTGTCTTGTGACCCGTCTTTATCAGCTGATGTTCCATGAGGGCGTGACTTACCTGTCACAAGAATGAAGGCAAGTCACGCCCCCCGCTGTCCGTTCACTCCGCCAAGATGCTGGTCCAGGTGGTAGAGAGGATGAAGGCTCCCTTGTCTCTGTTCATGGTTTTTATGCCTCGCTTGCAGATCTCAATGGCCTCTCTGATCCAGCGCTGTTGTTTGTTCTCTTCTGTGCGGATGACCCTGCCCTTCTCCCGGTCCATGATGTGGTTTTCCCTTTTGCAGTGGTCAGTGATTGCTGATTTGTAATGTTCATGTTGTGCTTGTTCTTTTACTGCTCTGATTTTTTTCATTTTTTTGACAGGTAAGCCACACCCTCATGGAACATCAGCTCAAGACACCATCATGCGACACTCTGAAGAAGGCGAAAGACTCGCCGAAACATGTCAGGTAAAAAATTAACCTAAAACATAATTGTCTGCTTTTAATGAATCAGTCAAATATCAATAATAAGAAGACAAAATGAACCTAATACAAATAAATGAATGCTTAATAACTCCCCTGCACATGCTCCTAAAAATCCAAACCTTCACCTGTAAATAAAACGTCCCGACCTGAAGACATCTTAATGTTATTATTTTGTTATACACACAGTGCCGCCAAGTGGAATCAAAAAATTTTTTTTATTTTAATTTTCACGTACTGCACGGTGCCCTTTTGACGAATCCGACTGAAAATTAGTCAGAAAAGACTCTAGACAATGATCTTACTCTCTGCCGAATTTTGTGACGTTTTGGCAAAAGGCGTGGCTATTACGGTGCTGAAAAGTCCGATTGTA
Organism: Idiotropiscis lumnitzeri; assembly: GCF_059441095.1. NCBI lineage: Eukaryota > Metazoa > Chordata > Actinopteri > Syngnathiformes > Syngnathidae > Idiotropiscis > Idiotropiscis lumnitzeri. The sequence goes on along the minus strand of NW_028283751.1, from coordinate 31,843 downwards.
CTCTGTGGCAACAAAAGCTCCAGCAACATGACTCAGATGATCCTATCTTCTCGAAGTTGCACACATTTGAGGATACTTAAGCCCTGAAGACATCTACCAACTTATTTTTCATCGTAGTAGTAGCGCCACCAACTGCTAATAGCTAATACAAGTTATTTTCTTGGATGTTTTTCTCCGTGCAACTCAACAAGGTCGCCCTCATATATGCTCGGATGACTGTTTCGGGCCATAAGGATGTCATAATACGAAATTTGTCCTTTTTCATGAAAAGTTGTGGGAGTGGCATTGCACTGTTCGGCAATAAAACAACGCTGATTATGAGGTTCTAAATATGAACAACAACTCGTGAAACTTTACACACACATCAGGCCGAGCAAATTTATCAATATTTTATACGTTAGTTGTGCAGCTTTTTTGAAATGGCTCACCATGGCCCTCGAGAAATGTTCAAAAAAGCAGCCCTGGTTGAGTGTTTCACCTCGCTTTTTGTAAATTTTATGGAGTACAGTGAACCCTCGGTTATCGCGGTTAATGGGGACCGAGACCATCCGCGAAAACTGAAAATCCGCGAAGTAGCGGCGCACCTTCAAAAATGCTTTAAAAAAATATACAATATATATAATAAATATATAAATATATATATATATATATATATATATATGTATATATATATATATATATATATATATATATATATACGGGGGGAGAGAGAGAGAGAGAGAGTGAAATTCATGTTATAACAAAAAAAACAAATTATTATTAAAACGTATTATTTTTTTATTCCCCAGCCATTCTTTTTGTATTTATTTAATTACTCCGACTTTTACCTGCTGGTACGCCGTCCGGTGTGCCCTGTGAAATGAAAGGTGGCATTCTTTATTTATTTATTCATTTATTCATTCATAACTGACAGCCTCGCGCTCCGCTCGTGCCCGGGCAGAAGAGGTGCTCCAATTCGGCTTAACTGTGACACACGCCCGCCCTCCTCCCCCGGAGCTTCCATTCGGTTAAACTTAGGGGCCGCTTGGCACCGCCCGTGCCCGGGGAAGGTGCTCCTCTTCGGCTTACTGTGACGCGAGCATGCCCTCCTCCTCCGGAGCTTCCATTCGGTTCAACTTAGGGGCCGCTTGGAACCGCCCGTGCCCGGGGAAGGTGCTCCTCTTCGGCTTACTGTGACGCGAGCATGCCCTCCTCCTCCGGAGCTTCCATTCGGTTAAACTCAGGGGCCGCTTGGAACCGCCCGTGCCCGGGGAAGGTGCTCCTCTACGGCTTAACTGCCACGCACGCCGGCCGGTGCTCTGGTACGGTCCGAACCGCGCAAAACGTCGCCACCGATCGTGTCCGGGGGAACGTGCTCTTCTTCGTCCACTCTCCTCTTCGCCCACGCTCTTCTTCGGCGCCCGCCGGCCGTCTAACCGCTCCAGCGCCCCGTCGTGCCGCTCGGCGAAACTACAATGCCCCCGAATATTTTTTAGACCCGCGAAGCACTGAACCCGCGAAAGGTGAACCTCGAAGTAGCGAGGGTTCACTGTATGTATAAGACCAAGACCTACAAAAAAGTCTCTTGGAGCAATGAGCTAGGTTTTACAGGAAGTCGGCCATTTTGAATTTACTTAAAAGGGGGCGGGTCTCCACAATGGACTTTGTGTAGAAATTATTATTGGGGCCCGAGCAGCGACCGCGGCGAGGTCCCTATTGTTTTTGTAGAAATTATTATTACTTTTATTATTATTATTATTATTATTATTAGGGCCTGAGCAGCGACCGCTGCGAAGTCCCTATAGTTTTTGTAGAAATTATTATTATTATTATTTTTCCGATTGTTCGATCGCATTTTTGACCCCCGAAACATGCACAAAAACTCACCAAACTTGGCAGTCTCATCGGGCATGGCGAAAAATTTGATATTTTTTAACGTCTAATATGAACAGGAAGTGAGTTATGAATTTTTGAAAGTCCGACTTTTGCCCTTTTTTGCATGTTTACAGGGGTCATTCTTTTGCACCCTGATCCTAAAGGCTTCATCTGATTGCCTTAAAGTTCTGTCTGGAGCATCTTAAGACCTGGGACAAACACTGGGGCTAAAATTTTTTGTTTCCGAAATACTATATGACGGGGGCGGGGCTTCAAAGTTTTCACTTAAGATTTCCTTCGCCGCAATGGACAAAATGCTTAATAACTCTCCTGCACGTGCTGCTAAAAATCCAAAACTTCACATGTACATAAAGAGTCGGTACCTGAAGACATCTATATGTTTATATTCAGTTATACACCTTGCGCCAATCAATATAAATTTTTACATTTTGACGTACTGCACGGTGCCCTTTTAACGAATCCGATTGAAAATTGGCTAGAAAAGACTCAAGACATTGATCTTACTCTATCCCTATTTTTATGACTTTCCTTCAAAGGGCGTGGCTATTACGGTGCCGCAGAGTCTGATTATTCTCCGTGGCAACAAAAGTTCCTGCAAAATGATTCAGATGATCCATCTTCTGGAAATCTTTCACATTTGAGGATATTCAGGCCCTGAAGACGGCTGCCAACTTATTTTTGATCGCAGTGGTAGCGCCACCAACTGGTTAAAACAAATACAAATTATTTTCGTTGATGTTTTTCTCCGGGCAGGTTAACAAAATCTACCTTATATTTGCTCGGATGAGTGTTTAGGCCTTGAGCATGTCACAATACGAAAGTCTTTCGCCTTCTTCAGAGTGTCACATGATGGTGTCTTGTGACCCGTCTTTATCAGCTGATGTTCCATGAGGGCGTGACTTACCTGTCACAAGAATGAAGGCAAGTCACGCCCCCCGCTGTCCGTTCACTCCGCCAAGATGCTGGTCCAGGTGGTAGAGAGGATGAAGGCTCCCTTGTCTCTGTTCATGGTTTTTATGCCTCGCTTGCAGATCTCAATGGCCTCTCTGATCCAGCGCTGTTGTTTGTTCTCTTCTGTGCGGATGACCCTGCCCTTCTCCCGGTCCATGATGTGGTTTTCCCTTTTGCAGTGGTCAGTGATTGCTGATTTGTAATGTTCATGTTGTGCTTGTTCTTTTACTGCTCTGATTTTTTCATTTTTTTGACAGGTAAGTCACACCCTCATGGAACATCAGCTCAAGACACCATCATGCGACACTCTGAAGAAGGCGAAAGACTCGCCGAAACATGTCAGGTAAAAAATTAACCTAAAACATAATTGTCTGCTTTTAATGAATCAGTCAAATATCAATAATAAGAAGACAAAATGAACCTAATACAAATAAATGAATGCTTAATAACTCCCCTGCACATGATCCTAAAAATCCAAACCTTCACCTGTAAATAAAACGTCCCGACCTGAAGACATCTTAATGTTATTATTTTGTTATACACACAGTGCCGCCAAGTGGAATCAAAAATTTGTTTTTATTTTAATTTTCACGTACTGCATGGTGCCCTTTTGACGAATCCGACTGAAAATTAGTCAGAAAAGACTCAAGACAATGATCTTACTCTCTGCCGAATTTTGTGACGTTTTGGCAAAAGGCGTGGCTATTAAGGTGCTGAAAAGTCCAATTGTACTCTGTGGCAACAAAAGCTCCGGCAACATGACTCAGATGATCCTATCTTCTCGAAGTTGTACACATTTGAGGATACTTCAGCCCTGAAGACATCTACCAACTTATTTTACATCGTAGTAGTAGCGCCACCAACTGGTAAAAGCTAATACAAGTTATTTTCGTGGATGTTTTTCTCCGTGCAACTCAACAAGGTCGCCCTCATATATGCTCGGATGACTGTTTCGGCCATGAGGATGTCACAATACGAAATTCGTGATTTTTCGTGAAAAGTTGTGGGAGTGGCATTGCACTGTTCGGCAATAAAACAAAGCTGATTATGAGGTTCTAAATATGAACGACAACTCGTAAAACTTTACACACACATCAGGCCGAGCAAATTTATCAATATTTTATACGTTAGTTGTGCAGCTTTTTTGAAATGGCTCGCCATGGCCCTCGAGAAATGTTAAAAAAAAGCAGCCCTGATTGAGTGTTTCACCTCGCTTTTTGTAAATTTTATGGAGTACAGTGAACCCTCGGTTATCGCGGTTAATGGGGACCGAGACCACCCGCGAAAACTGAAAATCCGCGAAGTAGCGGCGCACCTTCAAAAATGCTTAAAAAAAATATACAATATATATCATAAATATATATATATATATATATATATATATATATATATATATATATACGGGGAGAGAGAGAGTGAAATTCATTTTTTAACAAAAAAACCAAATTATTATTAAAACGTATTATTTTTTTATTCCCCAGCCATTCTTTTTGTATTTATTTAATTACTCCGACTTTTACCTGCTGGTACGCCGTCCGGTGTGCCCTGTGAAATGAAAGGTGGCATTCTTTATTTATTTATTCATTTATTCATTCATAACTGACAGCCTCGCGCTCCGCTCGTGCCCGGGCGGAAGAGGTGCTCCAATTCGGCTTAACTGTGACACACGCCCGCCCTCCTCCCCCGGAACTTCCATTCGGTTAAACTTAGGGGCCGCTTGGCACCGCCCGTGCCCGGGGAAGGTGCTCCTCTTCGGCTTACTGTGACGCGAGCATGCCCTCCTCCTCCGGAGCTTCCATTCAGTTAAACTTAGGGGCCGCTTGGAACCGCCCGTGCCCGGGGAAGGTGCTCCTCTTCGGCTTACTGTGACGCGAGCATGCCCTCCTCCTCCGGAGCTTCCATTCGGTTAAACTTAGGGGCCGCTTGGAACCGCCCGTGCCCGGGGAAGGTGCTCCTCTTCGGCTTACTGTGACGCGAGCATGCCCTCCTCCTCCGGAGCTTCCATTCGGTTAAACTTAGGGGCCGCTTGGCACCGCCCGTGCCCGGGGAAGGTGCTCCTCTACGGCTTAACTGCCACGCACGCCGGCCGGAGCTCTGGTACGGTCCGAACCGCGCGAAACGTCGCCACCGATCGTGTCCGGGAGAACGTGCTCTTCTTCGTCCACTCTCCTCTTCGCCCACGCTCTTCTTCGGCGCACGCCGGCCGTCTAACCGCTCCAGCGCCCCGTCGTGCCGCTCGGCGAAACTACAATGCCCCCGAATATTTTTTAGACCCGCGAAGCACTGAACCCGCGAAAGGTGAACCGCGAAGTAGCGAGGGTTCACTGTATGTATAAGACCAAGACCTACAAAAAAGTCTCTTGGAGCAATGAGCTAGGTTTTACAGGAAGTCGGCCATTTTGAATTTACTTAAAAGGGGGCGGGTCACCACAATGGACTTTGTGTAGAAATTATTATTGGGGCCCGAGCAGCGACGGCGGCGAGGTCCCTATTGTTTTTGTAGAAATTATTATTAGGGCCTGAGCAGCGACCGCTACGAGGTCCCCATTGTTTTTGTGGAAATTATTATTATTTTTATTATTATTATTATTAGGGCCCGAGCAGTGACCGCTGCGAGGTCCCTATTGTTTTTCTAGAAATTGTTATTAGGGCCCGAGCTGCGACGGCTGCGAGGTCCCTATTGTTTTTGTAGAAAATATTATTACTTTTATTATTATTAATATTATTATTATTATTATTAGGGCCTGAGCAGCGACCGCTGCGAAGTCCCTATTGTTTTTGTAGAAATTATTATTATTATTATTTTTCCGATTGTTCGATCGCATTTTTGACCCCCGAAACATGCACAAAAACTCACAAAACTTGGCAGTCTCATCGGGAATGGCGAAAAATTTGATATTTTAACGTCTAATATGAACAGGAAGTGAGTTATGAATTTTTGAAAGTCCGACTTTTGCCCTTTTTTGCATGTTTACAGGGGTCATTCTTTTGCACCCTGATCCTAAAGGCTTCATCTGATTGCCTTAAAATTCTGTCTGTAGCATCTGAAGACCTGGGACAAACACTGGGGCTAAAATTTTTTGTTTCCGAAATACTATATGACGGGGCCGGGGCTTCAAAGTTTTCACTTAAGATTTCCTTCGCCGCAATGGACAAAATGCTTAATAACTCTCCTGCACATGCTGCTAAAAATCCAAAACTTCACATGTACATAAAAAGTCTGTACCTGAAGACATCTATATGTTTATATTCAGTTATACACCTTGCGCCAATCAATATCATTTTTTACATTTTGACGTACTGCACGGTGCCCTTTTAACGAATCTGATTGAAAATTGGCTAGAAAAGACTCAAGACATTGATCTTACTCTATCCCTATTTTTGTGACTTTCCTTCGAAGGGCGTGGCTATTACGGTGCCGCAGAGTCTGATTATTCTCCGTGGCAACAAAAGTTCCTGCAAAATGATTCAGATGATCCATCTTCTCGAAATTTTTCACATTTGAGGATATTCAGGCCCTGAAGACGGCTGCCAACTTATTTTTGATCGCAGTGGTAGCGCCACCAACTGGTTAAAACAAATACAAATTATTTTCGTTGATGTTTTTCTCCGGGCAGGTTAACAAAATCTACCTTATATTTGCTCGGATGAGTGTTTAGGCCTTGAGCATGTCACAATACAAAAGTCTTTCGCCTTCTTCAGAGTGTCACATGATGGTGTCTTGTGACCCGTCTTTATCAGCTGATGTTCCATGAGGGCGTGACTTACCTGTCACAAGAATGAAGGCAAGTCACGCCCCCCGCTGTCCGTTCACTCCGCCAAGATGCTGGTCCAGGTGGTGGAGAGGATGAAGGCTCCCTTGTCTCTGTTCATGGTTTTTATGCCTCGCTTGCAGATCTCAATGGCCTCTCTGATCCAGCGCTGTTGTTTGTTCTCTTCTGTGCGGATGACCCTGCCCTTCTCCCGGTCCATGATGTGGTTTTCCCTTTTGCAGTGGTCAGTGATTGCTGATTTGTAATGTTCATGTTGTGCTTGTTCTTTTACTGCTCTGATTTTTTTCATTTTTTTGACAGGTAAGCCACACCCTCATGGAACATCAGCTCAAGACACCATCATGCGACACTCTGAAGAAGGCGAAAGACTCGCCGAAACATGTCAGGTAAAAAATTAACCTAAAACATAATTGTCTGCTTTTAATGAATCAGTCAAATATCAATAATAAGAAGACAAAATGAACCTAATACAAATAAATGAATGCTTAATAACTCCCCTGCACATGCTCCTAAAAATCCAAACCTTCACCTGTAAATAAAACGTCCCGACCTGAAGACATCTTAATGTTATTATTTTGTTATACACACAGTGCCGCCAAGTGGAATCAAAAATTTTTTTTTATTTTAATTTTCACGTACTGCACGGTGCCCTTTTGACGAATCCGACTGAAAATTAGTCAGAAAAGACTCAAGACAATGATCTTACTCTCTGCCGAATTTTGTGACGTTTTGGCAAAAGGCGTGGCTATTAAGGTGCTGAAAAGTCCGATTGTACTCTGTGGCAACAAAAGCTCCGGCAACATGACTCAGATGATCCTATCTTCTCGAAGTTGTACACATTTGAGGATACTTCAGCCCTGAAGACATCTACCAACTTATTTTACATTGTAGTAGTAGCGCCACCAACTGGTAAAAGCTAATACAAGTTATTTTCTTGGATGTTTTTCTCCGTGCAACTCAACAAGGTCGCCCTCATATATGCTCGGATGACTGTTTCGGCCATGAGGATGTCACAATACGAAATTAGTCCTTTTTCGTGAAAAGTTGTGGGAGTGGCATTGCACTGTTCGGCAATAAAACAACGCTGATTATGAGGTTCTAAATATGAACGACAACTCGTGAAACTTTACACACACATCAGGCCGAGCAAATTTATCAATATTTTATACGTTAGTTGTGCAGCTTTTTTGAAATGGCTCGCCATGGCCCTCGAGAAATGTTAAAAAAAAGCAGCTCTGGTTGAGTGTTTCACCTCGCTTTTTGTAAATTTTATGGAGTACAGTGAACCCTCGGTTATCGCGGTTAATGGGGACCGAGACCACCCGCGAAAACTGAAAATCCGCGAAGTAGCGGCGCACCTTCAAAAATGCTTAAAAAAAATATACAATATATATAATAAATATATATATATATATATATATATATATATATATATATATATATATATATATATATATATATATATATACGGGGAGAGAGAGAGTGAAATTCATGTTTTAACAAAAAAAACTAATTATTATTAAAACGTATTATTTTTTTATTCCCCAGCCATTCTTTTTGTATTTATTTAATTACTCCGACTTTTACCTGCTGGTACGCCGTCCGGTGTGCCCTGTGAAATGAAAGGTGGCATTCTTTATTTATTTATTCATTTATTCATTCATAACTGACAGCCTCGCGCTCCGCTCGTGCCCGGGCAGAAGAGGTGCTCCAATTTGGCTTAACTGTGACACACGCCCGTCCTCCTCCCCCGGAGATTCCATTCGGTTAAACTTAGGGGCCGCTTGGCACCGCCCGTGCCCGGGGAAGGTGCTCCTCTTCGGCTTACTGTGACGCGAGCATGCCCTCCTCCTCCGGAGCTTCCATTCGGTTAAACTTAGGGGCCGCTTGGAACCGCCCGTGCCCGGGGACGGTGCTCCTCTTCGGCTTACTGTGACGCGAGCATGCCCTCCTCCTCCGGAGCTTCCATTCGGTTAAACTTAGGGGCCGCTTGGCACCGCCCGTGCCCGGGGAAGGTGCTCCTCTACGGCTTAACTGCCACGCACGCTGGCCGGAGCTCTGGTACGGTCCGAACCGCGCGAAACGTCGCCACCGATCGTGTCCGGGGGAACGTGCTCTTCTTCGTCCACTCTCCTCTTCGCCCACGCTCTTCTTCGGCGCACGCCGGCCGTCTAACCGCTCCAGCGCCCCATCGTGCCGCTCGGCGAAACTACAATGCCCCCGAATATTTTTTAGACCCGCGAAGCACTGAACCCGCGAAAGGTGAACCGCGAAGTAGCGAGGGTTCACTGTATGTATAAGACCAAGACCTACAAAAAAGTCTCTTGGAGCAATGAGCTAGGTTTTACAGGAAGTCGGCCATTTTGAATTTACTTAAAAGGGGGCGGGTCACCACAATGGACTTTGTGTAGAAATTATTATTGGGGCCCGAGCAGCGACCGCGGCGAGGTCCCTATTGTTTTTGTAGAAAATATTATTACTTTTATTATTATTATTATTATTATTATTAGGGCCTGAGCAGCGACCGCTGCGAAGTCCCTATTGTTTTTGTAGAAATTATTATTATTATTATTTTTCCGATTGTTCGATCGCATTTTTGACCCCCGAAACATGCACAAAAACTCACCAAACTTGGCAGTCTCATCGGGCATGGCGAAAAATTTGATATTTTAACGTCTAATATGAACAGGAAGTGAGTTATGAATTTTTGAAAGTCCGACTTTTGCCCTTTTTTGCATGTTTACAGGGGTCATTCTTTTGCACCCTGATCCTAAAGGCTTCATCTGATTGCCTTAAAATTCTGTCTGTAGCATCTGAAGACCTGGGACAAACACTGGGGCTAAAATTTTTTGTTTCCGAAATACTATATGACGGGGGCGGGGCATCAAAGTTTTCACTTAAGATTTCCTTCGCCGCAATGGACAAAATGCTTAATAACTCTCCTGCACATGCTGCTAAAAATCCAAAACTTCACATGTACATAAAGAGTCTGTACCTGAAGACATCTATATGTTTATATTCAGTTATACACCTTGCGCCAATCAATATCATTTTTTACATTTTGACGTACTGCACGTAGCCCTTTTAACGAATCTGATTGAAAATTGGCTAGAAAAGACTCAAGACATTGATCTTACTCTATCCCTATTTTTACGACTTTCCTTCAAAGGGCGTGGCTATTACGGTGCCGCAGAGTCTGATTATTCTCCGTGGCAACAAAAGTTCCTGCAAAATGATTCAGATGATCCATCTTCTGGAAATCTTTCACATTTGAGGATATTCAGGCCCTGAAGACGGCTGCCAACTTATTTTTGATCGCAGTGGTAGTGCCACCAACTGGTTAAAACAAATACAAATTATTTTCGTTGATGTTTTTCTCCGGGCAGGTGAACAAAATCTACCTTATATTTGCTCGGATGAGTGTTTAGGCCTTGAGCATGTCACAATACGAAAGTCTTTCGCCTTCTTCAGAGTGTCACATGATGCTGTCTTGTGACCCGTCTTTATCAGCTGATGTTCCATGAGGGCGTGACTTACCTGTCACAAGAATGAAGGCAAGTCACGCCCCCCGCTGTCCGTTCACTCCGCCAAGATGCTGCTCCAGGTGGTAGAGAGGATGAAGGCTCCCTTGTCTCTGTTCATGGTTTTTATGCCTCGCTTGCAGATCTCAATGGCCTCTCTGATCCAGCGCTGTTGTTTGTTCTCTTCTGTGCGGATGACCCTGCCCTTCTCCCGGTCCATGATGTGGTTTTCCCTTTTGCAGTGGTCAGTGATTGCTGATTTGTAATGTTCATGTTGTGCTTGTTCTTTTACTGCTCTGATTTTTTCATTTTTTTGACAGGTAAGTCACACCCTCATGGAACATCAGCTCAAGACACCATCATGCGACACTCTGAAGAAGGCAAAAGACTCGCCGAAACATGTCAGGTAAAAAATTAACCTAAAACATAATTGTCTGCTTTTAATGAATCAGTCAAATATCAATAATAAGAAGACAAAATGAACCTAATACAAATAAATGAATGCTTAATAACTCCCCTGCACATGCTCCTAAAAATCCAAACCTTCACCTGTAAATAAAACGTCCCGACCTGAAGACATCTTAATGTTATTATTTTGTTATACACACAGTGCCGCCAAGTGGAATAAAAAATTTGTTTTCATTTTAATTTTCACGTACTGCACGGTGCCCTTTTGACGAATCCGACTGAAAATGAGTCAGAAAAGATTCAAGACAATGATCTTACTCTCTGCCGAATTTTGTGACGTTTTGGCAAAAGGCGTGGCTATTAAGGTGCTGAAAAGTCCGATTGTACTCTGTGGCAACAAAAGCTCCGGCAACATGACTCAGATGATCCTATCTTCTCGAAGTTGTACACATTTGAGGATACTTCAGCCCTGAAGACATCTACCAACTTATTTTACATCGTAGTAGTAGCGCCACCAACTGGTAAAAGCTAATACAAGTTATTTTCTTGGATGTTTTTCTCCGTGCAACTCAACAAGGTCGCCCTCATATATGCTCGGATGACTGTTTCGGCCATGAGGATGTCACAATACGAAATTCGTCCTTTTTCATGAAAAGTTGTGGGAGTGGCATTGCACTGTTCGGCAATAAAACAAAGCTGATTATGAGGTTCTAAATATGAACGACAACTCGTAAAACTTTACACACACATCAGGCCGAGCAAATTTATCAATATTTTATACGTTAGTTGTGCAGCTTTTTTGAAATGGCTCGCCATGGCCCTCGAGAAATGTTAAAAAAAGCAGCTCTGGTTGAGTGTTTCACCTCGCTTTTTGTAAATTTTATGGAGTACAGTGAACCCTCGGTTATCGCGGTTAACGGGGACCGAGACCACCCGCGAAAACTGAAAATCCGCGAAGTAGCGGCGCACCTTCAAAAATGCTTAAAAAAAATAAACAATATATATAATAAATATATATATATATATATATATATATATACGGGGAGAGAGAGAGTGAAATTCATGTTATAACAAAAAAACCAAATTATTATTAAAACGTATTATTTTTTTATTCCCCAGCCATTCTTTTAGTATTTATTTAATTACTCCGACTTTTACCTGCTGGTACGCCGTCCGGTGTGCCCTGTGAAATGAAAGGTGGCATTCTTTATTTATTTATTCATTTATTCATTCATAACTGACAGCCTCGCGCTCCGCTCGTGCCCGGGCAGAAGAGGTGCTCCAATTTGGCTTAACTGTGACACACGCCCGCCCTCCTCACCCGGAGCTTCCATTCGGTTAAACTTAGGGGCCGCTTGGCACCGCCCGTGCCCGGGGAAGGTGCTCCTCTTCGGCTTACTGTGACGCGAGCATGCCCTCCTCCTCCGGAGCTTCCATTCGGTTAAACTTAGGGGCCGCTTGGAACCGCCCGTGCCCGGGGAAGGTGCTCCTCTACGGCTTAACTGCCACGCACGCCGGCCGGAGCTCTGGTACGGTCCGAACCGCGCGAAACGTCGCCACCGATCGTGTCCGGGGGAACGTGCTCTTCTTCGTCCACTCTCCTCTTCGCCCACGCTCTTCTTCGGCGCACGCCGGCCGTCTAACCGCTCCAGCGCCCCGTCGTGCCGCTCGGCGAAACTACAATGCCCCCGAATATTTTTTAGACCCGCGAAGCACTGAACCCGCGAAAGGTGAACCGCGAAGTAGCGAGGGTTCACTGTATGTATAAGACCAAGACCTACAAAAAAGTCTCTTGGAGCAATGAGCTAGGTTTTACAGGAAGTCGGCCATTTTGAATTTACTTAAAAGGGGGCGGGTCACCACAATGGACTTTGTGTAGAAATTATTATTGGGGCCCGAGCAGCGACCGCGGCGAGGTCCCTATTGTTTTTGTAGAAAACATTATTACTTTTATTATTATTATTATTATTATTATTAGGGCCTGAGCAGCGACCGCTGCGAAGTCCCTATTGTTTTTGTAGAAATTATTATTATTATTATTTTTCCGATTGTTCGATCGCATTTTTGACCCCCGAAACATGCACAAAAACTCACCAAACTTGGCAGTCTCATCGGGCATGGCGAAAAATTTGATATTTTAACGTCTAATATGAACAGGAAGTGAGTTATGAATTTTTGAAAGTCCGACTTTTGCCCTTTTTTGCATGTTTACAGGGGTCATTCTTTTGCACCCTGATCCTAAAGGCTTCATCTGATTGCCTTAAAATTCTGTCTGTAGCATCTGAAGACCTGGGACAAACACTGGGGCTAAAATTTTTTGTTTCCGAAATACTATATGACGGGGGCGGGGCTTCAAAGTTTTCACTTAAGATTTCCTTCGCCGCAATGGACAAAATGCTTAATAACTCTCCTGCACATGCTGCTAAAAATCCAAAACTTCACATGTACATAAAGAGTCTGTACCTGAAGACATCTATATGTTTATATTCAGTTATACACCTTGCGCCAATCAATATCATTTTTTACATTTTGACGTACTGCATGGTGCCCTTTTAACGAATCCGATTGAAAATTGGCTAGAAAAGACTCAAGACATTGATCTTACTCTATCCCTATTTTTATGACTTTCCTTCAAAGGGCGTGGCTATTACGGTGCCGCAGAGTCTGATTATTCTCCATGGCAACAAAAGTTCCTGCAAAATGATTCAGATGATCCATCTTCTGGAAATCTTTCACATTTGAGGATATTCAGGCCCTGAAGACGGCTGCCAACTTATTTTTGATCGCAGTGGTAGCGCCACCAACTGGTTAAAACAAATACAAATTATTTTCGTTGATGTTTTTCTCCGGGCAGGTGAACAAAATCTACCTTATATTTGCTCGGATGAGTGTTTAGGCCTTGAGCATGTCACAATACAAAAGTCTTTCGCCTTCTTCAGAGTGTCACATGATGCTGTCTTGTGACCCGTCTTTATCAGCTGATGTTCCATGAGGGCGTGACTTACCTGTCACAAGAATGAAGGCAAGTCACGCCCCCCGCTGTCCGTTCACTCCGCCAAGATGCTGGTCCAGGTGGTAGAGAGGATGAAGGCTCCCTTGTCTCTGTTCATGGTTTTTATGCCTCGCTTGCAGATCTCAATGGCCTCTCTGATCCAGTGCTGTTGTTTGTTCTCTTCTGTGCGGATGACCCTGCCCTTCTCCCGGTCCATGATGTGGTTTTCCCTTTTGCAGTGGTCAGTGATTGCTGATTTGTAATGTTCATGTTGTGCTTGTTCTTTTACTGCTCTGATTTTTTCATTTTTTTGACAGGTAAGTCACACCCTCATGGAACATCAGCTGATAAAGACGGGTCTCAAGACACCATCATGCGACACTCTGAAGAAGGCGAAAGACTCGCCGAAACATGTCAGGTAAAAAATTAACCTAAAACATAATTGTCTGCTTTTAATGAATCAGTCAAATATCAATAATAAGAAGACAAAATGAACCTAATACAAATAAATGAATGCTTAATAACTCCCCTGCACATGCTCCTAAAAATCCAAACCTTCACCTGTAAATAAAACGTCCCGACCTGAAGACATCTTAATGTTATTATTTTGTTATACACACAGTGCCGCCAAGTGGAATCAAAAATTTGTTTTTATTTTAATTTTCACGTACTGCACGGTGCCCTTTTGACGAATCCGACTGAAAATTAGTCAGAAAAGACTCAAGACAATGATCTTACTCTCTGCCGAATTTTGTGACGTTTTGGCAAAAGGCGTGGCTATTAAGGTGCTGAAAAGTCCGATTGTACTCTGTGGCAACAAAAGCTCCGGCAACATGACTCAGATGATCCTATCTTCTCGAAGTTGTACACATTTGAGGATACTTCAGCCCAGAAGACATCTACCAACTTATTTTACATCGTAGTAGTAGCGCCACCAACTGGTAAAAGCTAATACAAGTTATTTTCTTGGATGTTTTTCTCCGTGCAACTCAACAAGGTCGCCCTCATATATGCTCGGATGACTGTTTCGGCCATGAGGATGTCACAATACGAAATTCGTGATTTTTCGTGAAAAGTTGTGGGAGTGGCATTGCACTGTTCGGCAATAAAACAACGCTGATTATGAGGTTCTAAATATGAACGACAACTCGTGAAACTTTACACACACATCAGGCCGAGCAAATTTATCAATATTTTATACGTTAGTTGTGCAGCTTTTTTGAAATGGCTCGCCATGGCCCTCGAGAAATGTTAAAAAAAAGCAGCTCTGGTTGAGTGTTTCACCTCGCTTTTTGTAAATTTTATGGAGTACAGTGAACCCTCAGTTATCGCGGTTAATGGGGACCGAGACCATCCGCGAAAACTGAAAATCCGCGAAGTAGCGGCGCACCTTCAAAAATGCTTAAAAAAAATATACAATATATATAATAAATATATAATATATATATATATATATATATATATATATATATATATATATATATATATATACGGGGAGAGAGAGAGTGAAATTCATGTTATAACAAAAAAAACAAATTATTATTAAAACGTATTATTTTTTTATTCCCCAGCCATTCTTTTTGTATTTATTTAATTACTCCGACTTTTACCTGCTGGTACGCCGTCCGGTGTGCCCTGTGAAATGAAAGGTGGCATTCTTTATTTATTTATTCATTTATTCATTCATAACTGACAGCCTCGCGCTCCGCTCGTGCCCGGGCAGAAGAGGTGCTCCAATTTGGCTTAACTGTGACACACGCCCGTCCTCCTCCCCCGGAGCTTCCATTCGGTTAAACTTAGGGGCCGCTTGGCACCGCCCGTGCCCGGGGAAGGTGCTCCTCTTCGGCTTACTGTGACGCGAGCATGCCCTCCTCCTCCGGAGCTTCCATTCGGTTAAACTTAGGGGCCGCTTGGAACCGCCCGTGCCCGGGGAAGGTGCTCCTCTTCGGCTTACTGTGACGCGAGCATGCCCTCCTCCTCCGGAGCTTCCATTCGGTTAAACTTAGGGGCCGCTTGGCACCGCCCGTGCCCGGGGAAGGTGCTCCTCTACGGCTTAACTGCCACGCACGCTGGCCGGAGCTCTGGTACGGTCCGAACCGCGCGAAACGTCGCCACCGATCGTGTCCGGGGGAACGTGCTCTTCTTCGTCCACTCTCCTCTTCGCCCACGCTCTTCTTCGGCGCACGCCGGCCGTCTAACCGCTCCAGCGCCCCGTCGTGCCGCTCGGCGAAACTACAATGCCCCCGAATATTTTTTAGACCCGCGAAGCACTGAACCCGCGAAAGGTGAACCGCGAAGTAGCGAGGGTTCACTGTATGTATAAGACCAAGACCTACAAAAAAGTCTCTTGGAGCAATGAGCTAGGTTTTACAGGAAGTCGGCCATTTTGAATTTACTTAAAAGGGGGCGGGTCACCACAATGGACTTTGTGTAGAAATTATTATTGGGGCCCGAGCAGCGACCGCGGCGAGGTCCCTATTGTTTTTGTAGAAAATATTATTACTTTTATTATTATTATTATTATTATTATTAGGGCCTGAGCAGCGACCGCTGCGAAGTCCCTATTGTTTTTGTAGAAATTATTATTATTATTATTTTTCCGATTGTTCGATCGCATTTTTGACCCCCGAAACATGCACAAAAACTCACCAAACTTGGCAGTCTCATCGGGCATGGCGAAAAATTTGATATTTTAACGTCTAATATGAACAGGAAGTGAGTTATGAATTTTTGAAAGTCCGACTTTTGCCCTTTTTTGCATGTTTACAGGGGTCATTCTTTTGCACCCTGATCCTAAAGGCTTCATCTGATTGCCTTAAAATTCTGTCTGTAGCATCTGAAGACCTGGCACAAACACTGGGGCTAAAATTTTTTGTTTCCGAAATACTATATGACGGGGGCGGGGCATCAAAGTTTTCACTTAAGATTTCCTTCGCCGCAATGGACAAAATGCTTAATAACTCTCCTGCACATGCTGCTAAAAATCCAAAACTTCACATGTACATAAAGAGTCTGTACCTGAAGACATCTATATGTTTATATTCAGTTATACACCTTGCGCCAATCAATATAATTTTTTACATTTTGACGTACTGCACGGTGCCCTTTTAACGAATCTGATTGAAAATTGGCTAGAAAAGACTGAAGACATTGATCTTACTCTATCCCTATTTTTGTGACTTTCCTTCGAAGGGCGTGGCTATTACGGTGCCGCAGAGTCTGATTATTCTCCGTGGCAACAAAAGTTCCTGCAAAATGATTCAGATGATCCATCTTCTCGAAATTTTTCACATTTGAGGATATTCAGGCCCTGAAGACGGCTGCCAACTTATTTTTTATCGCAGTGGTAGCGCCACCAACTGGTTAAAACAAATACAAATTATTTTCGTTGATTTTTTTCTCCGGGCAGGTTAACAAAATCTACCTTACATTTGCTCGGATGAGTGTTTAGGCCTTGAGGATGTCACAATACGAAAGTCTTTCGCCTTCTTCAGAGTGTCACATGATGGTGTCTTGTGGCCCGTCTTTATCAGCTGATGTTCCATGAGGGCGTGACTTACCTGTCACAAGAATGAAGGCAAGTCACGCCCCCCGCTGTCCGTTCACTCCGCCAAAATGCTGCTCCAGGTGGTAGAGAGGATGAAGGCTCCCTTGTCTCTGTTCATGGTTTTTATGCCTCGCTTGCAGATCTCAATGGCCTCTCTGATCCAGCGCTGTTGTTTGTTCTCTTCTGTGCGGATGACCCTGCCCTTCTCCCGGTCCATGATGTGGTTTTCCCTTTTGCAGTGGTCAGTGATTGCTGATTTGTAATGTTCATGTTGTGCTTGTTCTTTTACTGCTCTGATTTTTCATTTTTTTGATAGGTAAGTCACACCCTCATGGTACATCAGCTGATAAAGACGGGTCTCAAGACACCATCATGCGACACTCTGAAGAAGGCGAAAGACTCGCCGAAACATGTCAGGTAAAAAATTAACCTAAAACATAATTGTCTGCTTTTAATGAATCAGTCAAATATCAATAATAAGAAGACAAAATGAACCTAATACAAATAAATGAATGCTTAATAACTCCCCTGCACATGCTCCTAAAAATCCAAACCTTCACCTGTAAATAAAACGTCCCGACCTGAAGACATCTTAATGTTATTATTTTGTTATACACACAGTGCCGCCAAGTGGAATCAAAAATTTGTTTTTATTTTAATTTTCACCTACTGCACGGTGCCCTTTTGACGAATCCGACTGAAAATTAGTCAGAAAAGACTCAAGACAATGATCTTACTCTCTGCCGAATTTTGTGACGTTTTGGCAAAAGGCGTGGCTATTAAGGTGCTGAAAAGTCCGATTGTACTCTGTGGCAACAAAAGCTCCGGCAACATGACTCAGATGATCCTATCTTCTCGAAGTTGTACACATTTGAGGATACTTCAGCCCTGAAGACATCTACCAACTTATTTTACATCGTAGTAGTAGCGCCACCAATTGGTAAAAGCTAATACAAGTTATTTTCTTGGATGTTTTTCTCCGTGCAACTCAACAAGGTCGCCCTCATATATGCTCGGATGACTGTTTCGGCCATGAGGATGTCACAATACGAAATTCGTGATTTTTCGTGAAAAGTTGTGGGAGTGGCATTGCACTGTTCGGCAATAAAACAAAGCTGATTATGAGGTTCTAAATATGAACGACAACTCGTAAAACTTTACACACACATCAGGCCGAGCAAATTTATCAATATTTTATACGTTAGTTGTGCAGCTTTTTTGAAATGGCTCGCCATGGCCCTCGAGAAATGTTTAAAAAAAGCAGCTCTGGTTGAGTGTTTCACCTCGCTTTTTGTAAATTTTATGGAGTACAGTGAACCCTCGGTTATCGCGGTTAATGGGGACCGAGACCACCCGCGAAAACTGAAAATCCGCGAAGTAGCGGCGCACCTTCAAAAATGCTTAAAAAAAATATACAATATATATAATAAATATATATATATATATATATATATATACGGGGAGAGAGAGAGTGAAATTCATGTTATAACAAAAAAACCAAATTATTATTAAAACGTATTATTTTTTTATTCCCCAGCCATTCTTTTAGTATTTATTTAATTACTCCGACTTTTACCTGCTGGTACGCCGTCCGGTGTGCCCTGTGAAATGAAAGGTGGCATTCTTTATTTATTTATTCATTTATTCATTCATAACTGACAGCCTCGCGCTCCGCTCGTGCCCGGGCGGAAGAGGTGCTCCAATTCGGCTTAACTGTGACACACGCCCGCCCTCCTCCCCCGGAACTTCCATTCGGTTAAACTTAGGGGCCGCTTGGAACCGCCCGTGCCCGGGGAAGGTGCTCCTCTTCGGCTTACTGTGACGCGAGCATGCCCTCCTCCTCCGGAGCTTCCATTCGGTTAACCTTAGGGGCCGCTTGGAACCGCCCGTGCCCGGGGAAGGTGCTCCTCTACGGCTTAACTGCCACGCACGCCGGCCGGAGCTCTGGTACGGTCCGAACCGCGCGAAACGTCGCCACCGATCGTGTCCGGGAGAACGTGCTCTTCTTCGTCCACTCTCCTCTTCGCCCACGCTCTTCTTCGGCGCACGCCGGCCGTCTAACCGCTCCAGCGCCCCGTCGTGCCGCTCGGCGAAACTACAATGCCCCCGAATATTTTTTAGACCCGCGAAGCACTGAACCCGCGAAAGGTGAACCGCGAAGTAGCGAGGGTTCACTGTATGTATAAGACCAAGACCTACAAAAAAGTCTCTTGGAGCAATGAGCTAGGTTTTACAGGAAGTCGGCCATTTTGAATTTACTTAAAAGGGGGCGAGTCACCACAATGGACTTTGTGTAGAAATTATTATTGGGGCCCGAGCAGCGACGGCGGCGAGGTCCCTATTGTTTTTGTAGAAATTATTATTAGGGCCTGAGCAGCGACCGCTACGAGGTCCCCATTGTTTTTGTGGAAATTATTATTATTTTTATTATTATTATTATTAGGGCCCGAGCAGTGACCGCTGCGAGGTCCCTATTGTTTTTCTAGAAATTGTTATTAGGGCCCGAGCTGCGACGGCTGCGAGGTCCCATTGTTTTTGTAGAAAATATTATTACTTTTATTATTATTAATATTATTATTATTATTATTAGGGCCTGAGCAGCGACCGCTGCGAAGTCCCTATTGTTTTTGTAGAAATTATTATTATTATTATTTTTCCGATTGTTCGATCGCATTTTTGACCCCCGAAACATGCACAAAAACTCACCAAACTTGGCAGTCTCATCGGGCATGGCGAAAAATTTGATATTTTAACGTCTAATATGAACAGGAAGTGAGTTATGAATTTTTGAAAGTCCGACTTTTGCCCTTTTTTGCATGTTTACAGGGGTCATTCTTTTGCACCCTGATCCTCAAGGCTTCATCTGATTGCCTTAAAATTCTGTCTGTAGCATCTGAAGACCTGGGACAAACACTGGGGCTAAAAATTTTTTGTTTCCGAAATACTATATGACGGGGGCGGGGCTTCAAAGTTTTCACTTAAGATTTCCTTCGCCGCAATGGACAAAATGCTTAATAACTCTCCTGCACATGCTGCTAAAAATCCAAAACTTCACATGTACATAAAAAGTCTGTACCTGAAGACATCTATATGTTTATATTCAGTTATACACCTTGCGCCAATCAATATCATTTTTTACATTTTGACGTACTGCACGGTGCCCTTTTAACGAATCTGATTGAAAATTGGCTAGAAAAGACTCAAGACATTGATCTTACTCTATCCCTATTTTTGTGACTTTCCTTCGAAGGGCGTGGCTATTACGGTGCCGCAGAGTCTGATTATTCTCCGTGGCAACAAAAGTTCCTGCAAAATGATTCAGATGATCCATCTTCTCGAAATTTTTCACATTTGAGGATATTCAGGCCCTGAAGACGGCTGCCAACTTATTTTTGATCGCAGTGGTAGCGCCACCAACTGGTTAAAACAAATACAAATTATTTTCGTTGATGTTTTTCTCCGGGCAGGTGAACAAAATCTACCTTATATTTGCTCGGATGAGTGTTTAGGCCTTGAGCATGTCACAATACGAAAGTCTTTCGCCTTCTTCAGAGTGTCACATGATGGTGTCTTGTGACCCGTCTTTATCAGCTGATGTTCCATGAGGGCGTGACTTACCTGTCACAAGAATGAAGGCAAGTCACGCCCCCCGCTGTCCGTTCACTCCGCCAAGATGCTGGTCCAGGTGGTAGAGAGGATGAAGGCTCCCTTGTCTCTGTTCATGGTTTTTATGCCTCGCTTGCAGATCTCAATGGCCTCTCTGATCCAGCGCTGTTGTTTGTTCTCTTCTGTGCGGATGACCCTGCCCTTCTCCCGGTCCATGATGTGGTTTTCCCTTTTGCAGTGGTCAGTGATTGCTGATTTGTAATGTTCATGTTGTGCTTGTTCTTTTACTGCTCTGATTTTTTTCATTTTTTTGACAGGTAAGTCACACCCTCATGGAACATCAGCTCAAGACACCATCATGCGACACTCTGAAGAAGGCGAAAGACTCGCCGAAACATGTCAGGTAAAAAATTAACCTAAAACATAATTGTCTGCTTTTAATGAATCAGTCAAATATCAATAATAAGAAGACAAAATGAACCTAATACAAATAAATGAATGCTTAATAACTCCCCTGCACATGCTCCTAAAAATCCAAACCTTCACCTGTAAATAAAACGTCCCGACCTGAAGACATCTTAATGTTATTATTTTGTTATACACACAGTGCCGCCAAGTGGAATCAAAAATTTGTTTTTATTTTAATTTTCACGTACTGCACGGTGCCCTTTGGACGAATCCGACTGAAAATTAGTCAGAAAAGACTCAAGACAATGATCTTACTCTCTGCCGAATTTTGTGACGTTTTGGCAAAAGGCGTGGCTATTAAGGTGCTGAAAAGTCCGATTGTACTTTGTGGCAACAAAAGCTCCGGCAACATGACTCAGATGATCCTATCTTCTCGAAGTTGTACACATTTGAGGATACTTCAGCCCTGAAGACATCTACCAACTTATTTTACATCGTAGTAGTAGCGCCACCAACTGGTAAAAGCTAATACAAGTTATTTTCTTGGATGTTTTTCTCCGTGCAACTCAACAAGGTCGCCCTCATATATGCTCGGATGACTGTTTCGGCCATGAGGATGTCACAATACGAAATTCGTGATTTTTCGTGAAAAGTTGTGGGAGTGGCATTGCACTGTTCGGCAATAAAACAAAGCTGATTATGAGGTTCTAAATATGAACGACAACTCGTAAAACTTTACACACACATCAGGCCGAGCAAATTTATCAATATTTTATAAGTTAGTTGTGCAGCTTTTTTGAAATGGCTCGCCATGGCCCTCGAGAAATGTTTAAAAAAAGCAGCTCTGGTTGAGTGTTTCACCTCGCTTTTTGTAAATTTTATGGAGTACAGTGAACCCTCGGTTATCGCGGTTAATGGGGACCGAGACCACCCGCGAAAACTGAAAATCCGCGAAGTAGCGGCGCACCTTCAAAAATGCTTAAAAAAAATATACAATATATATAATAAATAATATATATATATATATATATATATATATATATATATATATACGGGGAGAGAGAGCGTGAAATTCATGTTATAACAAAAAAACCAAATTATTATTAAAACGTATTATTTTTTTATTCCCCAGCCATTCTTTTAGTATTTATTTAATTACTCCGACTTTTACCTGCTGGTACGCCGTCCGGTGTGCCCTGTGAAATGAAAGGTGGCATTCTTTATTTATTTATTCATTTATTCATTCATAACTGACAGCCTCGCGCTCCGCTCGTGCCCGGGCGGAAGAGGTGCTCCAATTCGGCTTAACTGTGACACACGCCCGCCCTCCTCCCCCGGAACTTCCATTCGGTTAAACTTAGGGGCCGCTTGGCACCGCCCGTGCCCGGGGAAGGTGCTCCTCTTCGGCTTACTGTGACGCGAGCATGCCCTCCTCCTCCGGAGCTTCCATTCAGTTAAACTTAGGGGCCGCTTGGAACCGCCCGTGCCCGGGGAAGGTGCTCCTCTTCGGCTTACTGTGACGCGAGCATGCCCTCCTCCTCCGGAGCTTCCATTCGGTTAACCTTAGGGGCCGCTTGGAACCGCCCGTGCCCGGGGAAGGTGCTCCTCTTCGGCTTACTGTGACGCGAGCATGCCCTCCTCCTCCGGAGCTTCCATTCGGTTAAACTTAGGGGCCGCTTGGCACCGCCCGTGCCCGGGGAAGGTGCTCCTCTACGGCTTAACTGCCACGCACGCCGGCCGGAGCTCTGGTACGGTCCGAACCGCGCGAAACGTCGCCACCGATTGTGTCCGGGAGAACGTGCTCTTCTTCGTCCACTCTCCTCTTCGCCCACGCTCTTCTTCGGCGCACGCCGGCCGTCTAACCGCTCCAGCGCCCCGTCGTGCCGCTCGGCGAAACTACAATGCCCCCGAATATTTTTTAGACCCGCGAAGCACTGAACCCGCGAAAGGTGAACCGCGAAGTAGCGAGGGTTCACTGTATGTATAAGACCAAGACCTACAAAAAAGTCTCTTGGAGCAATGAGCTAGGTTTTACAGGAAGTCGGCCATTTTGAATTTACTTAAAAGGGGGCGGGTCACCACAATGGACTTTGTGTAGAAATTATTATTGGGGCCCGAGCAGCGACGGCGGCGAGGTCCCTATTGTTTTTGTAGAAATTATTATTAGGGCCTGAGCAGCGACCGCTACGAGGTCCCCATTGTTTTTGTGGAAATTATTATTATTTTTATTATTATTATTATTAGGGCCCGAGCAGTGACCGCTGCGAGGTCCCTATTGTTTTTCTAGAAATTGTTATTAGGGCCCGAGCTGCGACGGCTGCGAGGTCCCTATTGTTTTTGTAGAAAATATTATTACTTTTATTATTATTAATATTATTATTATTATTATTAGGGCCTAAACAGCGACCGCTGCGAAGTCCCTATTGTTTTTGTAGAAATTATTATTATTATTATTTTTCCGATTGTTCGATCGCATTTTTGACCCCCGAAACATGCACAAAAACTCACCAAACTTGGCAGTCTCATCGGGCATGGCGAAAAATTTGATATTTTAACGTCTAATATGAACAGGAAGTGAGTTATGAATTTTTGAAAGTCCGACTTTTGCCCTTTTTTGCATGTTTACAGGGGTCATTCTTTTGCACCCTGATCCTCAAGGCTTCATCTGATTGCCTTAAAATTCTGTCTGTAGCATCTGAAGACCTGGGACAAACACTGGGGCTAAAAATTTTTTGTTTCCGAAATACTATATGACGGGGGCGGGGCTTCAAAGTTTTCACTTAAGATTTCCTTCGCCGCAATGGACAAAATGCTTAATAACTCTCCTGCACATGCTGCTAAAAATCCAAAACTTCACATGTACATAAAAAGTCTGTACCTGAAGACATCTATATGTTTATATTCAGTTATACACCTTGCGCCAATCAATATCATTTTTTACATTTTGACGTACTGCACGGTGCCCTTTTAACGAATCTGATTGAAAATTGGCTAGAAAAGACTCAAGACATTGATCTTACTCTATCCCTATTTTTGTGACTTTCCTTCGAAGGGCGTGGCTATTACGGTGCCGCAGAGTCTGATTATTCTCCGTGGCAACAAAAGTTCCTGCAAAATGATTCAGATGATCCATCTTCTCGAAATTTTTCACATTTGAGGATATTCAGGCCCTGAAGACGGCTGCCAACTTATTTTTGATCGCAGTGGTAGCGCCACCAACTGGTTAAAACAAATACAAATTATTTTCGTTGATGTTTTTCTCCGGGCAGGTGAACAAAATCTACCTTATATTTGCTCGGATGAGTGTTTAGGCCTTGAGCATGTCACAATACGAAAGTCTTTCGCCTTCTTCAGAGTGTCACATGATGCTGTCTTGTGACCCGTC
Source organism: Idiotropiscis lumnitzeri (assembly GCF_059441095.1). Classification (NCBI taxonomy): domain Eukaryota; kingdom Metazoa; phylum Chordata; class Actinopteri; order Syngnathiformes; family Syngnathidae; genus Idiotropiscis; species Idiotropiscis lumnitzeri. Next base: position 7,377 of record NW_028283751.1, on the reverse strand, counting down.
TTTATCAGCTGATGTTCCATGAGGGCGTGACTTACCTGTCACAAGAATGAAGGCAAGTCACGCCCCCCGCTGTCCGTTCACTCCGCCAAGATGCTGGTCCAGGTGGTAGAGAGGATGAAGGCTCCCTTGTCTCTGTTCATGGTTTTTATGCCTCGCTTGCAGATCTCAATGGCCTCTCTGATCCAGCGCTGTTGTTTGTTCTCTTCTGTGCGGATGACCCTGCCCTTCTCCCGGTCCATGATGTGGTTTTCCCTTTTGCAGTGGTCAGTGATTGCTGATTTGTAATGTTCATGTTGTGCTTGTTCTTTTACTGCTCTGATTTTTTTCATTTTTTTGACAGGTAAGTCACACCCTCATGGAACATCAGCTGATAAAGACGGGTCTCAAGACACCATCATGCGACACTCTGAAGAAGGCGAAAGACTCGCCGAAACATGTCAGGTAAAAAATTAACCTAAAACATAATTGTCTGCTTTTAATGAATCAGTCAAATATCAATAATAAGAAGACAAAATGAACCTAATACAAATAAATGAATGCTTAATAACTCCCCTGCACATGCTCCTAAAAATCCAAACCTTCACCTGTAAATAAAACGTCCCGACCTGAAGACATCTTAATGTTATTATTTTGTTATACACACAGTGCCGCCAAGTGGAATCAAAAATTTTTTTTAATTTTAATTTTCACGTACTGCACGGTGCCCTTTTGACGAATCCGACTGAAAATTAGTCAGAAAAGACTCAAGACAATGATCTTACTCTCTGCCGAATTTTGTGACGTTTTGGCAAAAGGCGTGGCTATTAAGGTGCTGAAAAGTCCGATTGTACTCTGTGGCAACAAAAGCTCCGGCAACATGACTCAGATGATCCTATCTTCTCGAAGTTGTACACTTTTGAGGATACTTCAGCCCTGAAGACATCTACCAACTTATTTTACATCGTAGTAGTAGCGCCACCAACTGGTAAAAGCTAATACAAGTTATTTTCTTGGATGTTTTTCTCCGTGCAACTCAACAAGGTCGCCCTCATATATGCTCGGATGACTGTTTCGGCCATGAGGATGTCACAATACGAAATTAGTCCTTTTTCGTGAAAAGTTGTGGGAGTGGCATTGCACTGTTCGGCAATAAAACAACGCTGATTATGAGGTTCTAAATATGAACGACAACTCGTGAAACTTTACACACACATCAGGCCGAGCAAATTTATCAATATTTTATACGTTAGTTGTGCAGCTTTTTTGAAATGGCTCGCCATGGCCCTCGAGAAATGTTAAAAAAAAGCAGCTCTGGTTGAGTGTTTCACCTCGCTTTTTGTAAATTTTATGGAGTACAGTGAACCCTCGGTTATCGCGGTTAATGGGGACCGAGACCACCCGCGAAAACTGAAAATCCGCGAAGTAGCGGCGCACCTTCAAAAATGCTTAAAAAAAATATACAATATATATAATAAATATATATATATATATATATATATATATATATATATATATATATATACGGGGAGAGAGAGAGTGAAATTCATTTTATAACAAAAAAACCAAATTATTATTAAAACGTATTATTTTTTTATTCCCCAGCCATTCTTTTTGTATTTATTTAATTACTCCGACTTTTACCTGCTGGTACGCCGTCCGGTGTGCCCTGTGAAATGAAAGGTGGCATTCTTTATTTATTTATTCATTTATTCATTCATAACTGACAGCCTCGCGCTCCGCTCGTGCCCGGGCGGAAGAGGTGCTCCAATTCGGCTTAACTGTGACACACGCCCGCCCTCCTCCCCCGGAACTTCCATTCGGTTAAACTTAGGGGCCGCTTGGCACCGCCCGTGCCCGGGGAAGGTGCTCCTCTTCGGCTTACTGTGACGCGAGCATGCCCTCCTCCTCCGGAGCTTCCATTCAGTTAAACTTAGGGGCCGCTTGGAACCGCCCGTGCCCGGGGAAGGTGCTCCTCTTCGGCTTACTGTGACGCGAGCATGCCCTCCTCCTCCGGAGCTTCCATTCGGTTAAACTTAGGGGCCGCTTGGCACCGCCCGTGCCCGGGGAAGGTGCTCCTCTACGGCTTAACTGCCACGCACGCCGGCCGGAGCTCTGGTACGGTCCGAACCGCGCGAAACGTCGCCACCGATCGTGTCCGGGAGAACGTGCTCTTCTTCGTCCACTCTCCTCTTCGCCCACGCTCTTCTTCGGCGCACGCCGGCCGTCTAACCGCTCCAGCGCCCCGTCGTGCCGCTCGGCGAAACTACAATGCCCCCGAATATTTTTTAGACCCGCGAAGCACTGAACCCGCGAAAGGTGAACCGCGAAGTAGCGAGGGTTCACTGTATGTATAAGACCAAGACCTACAAAAAAGTCTCTTGGAGCAATGAGCTAGGTTTTACAGGAAGTCGGCCATTTTGAATTTACTTAAAAGGGGGCGAGTCACCACAATGGACTTTGTGTAGAAATTATTATTGGGGCCCGAGCAGCGACGGCGGCGAGGTCCCTATTGTTTTTGTAGAAATTATTATTAGGGCCTGAGCAGCGACCGCTACGAGGTCCCCATTGTTTTTGTGGAAATTATTATTATTTTTATTATTATTATTATTAGGGCCCGAGCAGTGACCGCTGCGAGGTCCCTATTGTTTTTCTAGAAATTGTTATTAGGGCCCGAGCTGCGACGGCTGCGAGGTCCCTATTGTTTTTGTAGAAAATATTATTACTTTTATTATTATTAATATTATTATTATTATTATTAGGGCCTGAGCAGCGACCGCTGCGAAGTCCCTATTGTTTTTGTAGAAATTATTATTATTATTATTTTTCCGATTGTTCGATCGCATTTTTGACCCCCGAAACATGCACAAAAACTCACCAAACTTGGCAGTCTCATCGGGCATGGCGAAAAATTTGATATTTTAACGTCTAATATGAACAGGAAGTGAGTTATGAATTTTTGAAAGTCCGACTTTTGCCCTTTTTTGCATGTTTACAGGGGTCATTCTTTTGCACCCTGATCCTCAAGGCTTCATCTGATTGCCTTAAAATTCTGTCTGTAGCATCTGAAGACCTGGGACAAACACTGGGGCTAAAATTTTTTGTTTCCGAAATACTATATGACGGGGGCGGGGCTTCAAAGTTTTCACTTAAGATTTCCTTCGCCGCAATGGACAAAATGCTTAATAACTCTCCTGCACATGCTGCTAAAAATCCAAAACTTCACATGTACATAAAAAGTCTGTACCTGAAGACATCTATATGTTTATATTCAGTTATACACCTTGCGCCAATCAATATCATTTTTTACATTTTGACGTACTGCACGGTGCCCTTTTAACGAATCTGATTGAAAATTGGCTAGAAAAGACTCAAGACATTGATCTTACTCTATCCCTATTTTTGTGACTTTCCTTCGAAGGGCGTGGCTATTACGGTGCCGCAGAGTCTGATTATTCTCCGTGGCAACAAAAGTTCCTGCAAAATGATTCAGATGATCCATCTTCTCGAAATTTTTCACATTTGAGGATATTCAGGCCCTGAAGACGGCTGCCAACTTATTTTTGATCGCAGTGGTAGCGCCACCAACTGGTTAAAACAAATACAAATTATTTTCGTTGATGTTTTTCTCCGGGCAGGTGAACAAAATCTACCTTATATTTGCTCGGATGAGTGTTTAGGCCTTGAGCATGTCACAATACAAAAGTCTTTCGCCTTCTTCAGAGTGTCACATGATGCTGTCTTGTGACCCGTCTTTATCAGCTGATGTTCCATGAGGGCGTGACTTACCTGTCACAAGAATGAAGGCAAGTCACGCCCCCCGCTGTCCGTTCACTCCGCCAAGATGCTGGTCCAGGTGGTAGAGAGGATGAAGGCTCCCTTGTCTCTGTTCATGGTTTTTATGCCTCGCTTGCAGATCTCAATGGCCTCTCTGATCCAGCGCTGTTGTTTGTTCTCTTCTGTGCGGATGACCCTGCCCTTCTCCCGGTCCATGATGTGGTTTTCCCTTTTGCAGTGGTCAGTGATTGCTGATTTGTAATGTTCATGTTGTGCTTGTTCTTTTACTGCTCTGATTTTTTTCATTTTTTTGACAGGTAAGTCACACCCTCATGGAACATCAGCTCAAGACACCATCATGCGACACTCTGAAGAAGGCGAAAGACTCGCCGAAACATGTCAGGTAAAAAATTAACCTAAAACATAATTGTCTGCTTTTAATGAATCAGTCAAATATCAATAATAAGAAGACAAAATGAACCTAATACAAATAAATGAATGCTTAATAACTCCCCTGCACATGCTCCTAAAAATCCAAACCTTCACCTGTAAATAAAACGTCCCGACCTGAAGACATCGTAATGTTATTATTTTGTTATACACACAGTGCCGCCAAGTGGAATCAAAAATTTGTTTTTATTTTAATTTTCACGTACTGCACGGTGCCCTTTTGACGAATCCGACTGAAAATTAGTCAGAAAAGACTCAAGACAATGATCTTACTCTCTGCCGAATTTTGTGACGTTTTGGCAAAAGGCGTGGCTATTAAGGTGCTGAAAAGTCCGATTGTACTCTGTGGCAACAAAAGCTCCGGCAACATGACTCAGATGATCTTATCTTCTCAAAGTTGTACACATTTGAGGATACTTCAGCCCTGAAGACATCTACCAACTTATTTTACATCGTAGTAGTAGCGCCACCAACTGGTAAAAGCTAATACAAGTTATTTTCTTGGATGTTTTTCTCCGTGCAACTCAACAAGGTCGCCCTCATATATGCTCGGATGACTGTTTCGGCCATGAGGATGTCACAATACGAAATTCGTCCTTTTTCGTGAAAAGTTGTGGGAGTGGCATTGCACTGTTCGGCAATAAAACAAAGCTGATTATGAGGTTCTAAATATGAACGACAACTCGTAAAACTTTACACACACATCAGGCCGAGCAAATTTATCAATATTTTATACGTTAGTTGTGCAGCTTTTTTGAAATGGCTCGCCATGGCCCTCGAGAAATGTTAAAAAAAGCAGCTCTGGTTGAGTGTTTCACCTCGCTTTTTGTAAATTTTATGGAGTACAGTGAACCCTCGGTTATCGCGGTTAATGGGGACCGAGACCACCCGCGAAAACTGAAAATCCGCGAAGTAGCGGCGCACCTTCAAAAATGCTTAAAAAAAATATACAATATATATAATAAATATATATATATATATATACGGGGAGAGAGAGAGTGAAATTCATGTTATAACAAAAAAACCAAATTATTATTAAAACGTATTATTTTTTTATTCCCCAGCCATTCTTTTAGTATTTATTTAATTACTCCGACTTTTACCTGCTGGTACGCCGTCCGGTGTGCCCTGTGAAATGAAAGGTGGCATTCTTTATTTATTTATTCATTTATTCATTCATAACTGACAGCCTCGCGCTCCGCTCGTGCCCGGGCAGAAGAGGTGCTCCAATTTGGCTTAACTGTGACACACGCCCGCCCTCCTCCCCCGGAGCTTCCATTCGGTTAAACTTAGGGGCCGCTTGGAACCGCCCGTGCCCGGGGAAGGTGCTCCTCTTCGGCTTACTGTGACGCGAGCATGCCCTCCTCCTCCGGAGCTTCCATTCGGTTAAACTTAGGGGCCGCTTGGCACCGCTCGTGCCCGGGGAAGGTGCTCCTCTACGGCTTAACTGCCACGCACGCTGGCCGGAGCTCTGGTACGGTCCGAACCGCGCGAAACGTCGCCACCGATCGTGTCCGGGAGAACGTGCTCTTCTTCGTCCACTCTCCTCTTCGCCCACGCTCTTCTTCGGCGCACGCCGGCCGTCTAACCGCTCCAGCGCCCCGTCGTGCCGCTCGGCGAAACTACAATGCCCCCGAATATTTTTTAGACCCGCGAAGCACTGAACCCGCGAAAGGTGAACCGCGAAGTAGCGAGGGTTCACTGTATGTATAAGACCAAGACCTACAAAAAAGTCTCTTGGAGCAATGAGCTAGGTTTTACAGGAAGTCGGCCATTTTGAATTTACTTAAAAGGGGGCGGGTCACCACAATGGACTTTGTGTAGAAATTATTATTGGGGCCCGAGCAGCGACCGCGGCGAGGTCCCTATTGTTTTTGTAGAAAACATTATTACTTTTATTATTATTATTATTATTATTATTAGGGCCTGAGCAGCGACCGCTGCGAAGTCCCTATTGTTTTTGTAGAAATTATTATTATTATTATTTTTCCGATTGTTCGATCGCATTTTTGACCCCCGAAACATGCACAAAAACTCACCAAACTTGGCAGTCTCATCGGGCATGGCGAAAAATTTGATATTTTAACGTCTAATATGAACAGGAAGTGAGTTATGAATTTTTGAAAGTCCGACTTTTGCCCTTTTTTGCATGTTTACAGGGGTCATTCTTTTGCACCCTGATCCTAAAGGCTTCATCTGATTGCCTTAAAATTCTGTCTGTAGCATCTGAAGACCTGGGACAAACACTGGGGCTAAAATTTTTTGTTTCCGAAATACTATATGACGGGGGCGGGGCTTCAAAGTTTTCACTTAAGATTTCCTTCGCCGCAATGGACAAAATGCTTAATAACTCTCCTGCACATGCTGCTAAAAATCCAAAACTTCACATGTACATAAAGAGTCTGTACCTGAAGACATCTATATGTTTATATTCAGTTATACACCTTGCGCCAATCAATATCATTTTTTACATTTTGACGTACTGCATGGTGCCCTTTTAACGAATCCGATTGAAAATTGGCTAGAAAAGACTCAAGACATTGATCTTACTCTATCCCTATTTTTATGACTTTCCTTCAAAGGGCGTGGCTATTACGGTGCCGCAGAGTCTGATTATTCTCCATGGCAACAAAAGTTCCTGCAAAATGATTCAGATGATCCATCTTCTGGAAATCTTTCACATTTGAGGATATTCAGGCCCTGAAGACGGCTGCCAACTTATTTTTGATCGCAGTGGTAGCGCCACCAACTGGTTAAAACAAATACAAATTATTTTCGTTGATGTTTTTCTCCGGGCAGGTGAACAAAATCTACCTTATATTTGCTCGGATGAGTGTTTAGGCCTTGAGCATGTCACAATACAAAAGTCTTTCGCCTTCTTCAGAGTGTCACATGATGCTGTCTTGTGACCCGTCTTTATCAGCTGATGTTCCATGAGGGCGTGACTTACCTGTCACAAGAATGAAGGCAAGTCACGCCCCCCGCTGTCCGTTCACTCCGCCAAGATGCTGGTCCAGGTGGTAGAGAGGATGAAGGCTCCCTTGTCTCTGTTCATGGTTTTTATGCCTCGCTTGCAGATCTCAATGGCCTCTCTGATCCAGTGCTGTTGTTTGTTCTCTTCTGTGCGGATGACCCTGCCCTTCTCCCGGTCCATGATGTGGTTTTCCCTTTTGC